>NW_024543059.1:45155000-45282500 GCF_018167655.1 Microtus oregoni
TATAGTGCCCACAGAGTGGACCCGCTGATTTCTCCTCAGTGGGAAAACTACCTGGCATTGTGGCACCTCTTGTCTGAACCACTCCGCCAGCCATTACGGCAGCTTCAATTACTCCTTCCTCTCAGCTTTGCTTGGTTTTTCTTAGCCCTAGTTGGCATTATATGTTCATTGTCCCCAGCAAGGTGGAAACTGGCGTGGTCACACATTTTACTCTCTGCTCTCTCCCCAGCTCCTATCATTGTACACATGGCCAATATGTGTTGAGTCAAACAAAAGAATCCCCACATGCTTCTGCACCCCCGTGTGGGCCACAGAAAGAAGACCAGAGATCAGAAGTCCATCGCAAATCTGCACCCCCGTGTGGGCCACAGAAAGAAGACCAGAGATCAGAAGTCCATCGCAAATCTGCACACCTGTGTGGGCCACAGAAAGAAGACCAGAGATCAGAAGTCCATCGCAAATCTAGTAGCTGGATGGGACGCTTTCCCCACAATAGCAAACTAAGGTGACAACCCACCTAAGTGACTCAAAGAAGAGATTCGGCGTCCTGGGTTCTGGGTGCTTCTGGGGACTCAGACCCAGCTGTGTCCAGAGCGCCACTGTCTGCGTTGGTCACACTGTCAGCTCTTCTTTCTCTGATGCCCTCCTCCCTGACTGGGTCCCGCTCTCCCCATGTCTGCCCACCTCTCTGGACCCAGTGCCCCCTCTCCCTGATTTCTTCTCCTTCCTCTCACCTCTTTTTCTCAACTTCTGTTTCTCCAAACTCACTGCCCCTCCATGCATCGCCCACTCCTCAGCTAATACCCTGGCCCCAGCTTTGTCCCTGTCCTGTCCCTGCCTGCTCTGCTTTGTTCTTTTTGTCTTTACCACCGTTGCCCCCATTTTTACCGCTGCCATCTTCTCTATACCACGATCATCTCCTGTCTTCTGTCTCTGGCCTGCACCGTCTCCTCTATCTGGTCCCTTTATCTCTGCCTCTCTGGTCTTGGTTGATTCTGTCACTGTCTGCTTTACGGTACTTAGGTACTTACGTTACTCTCAGGCCTTTAAATCCCTGTCTTGGCCGGGGAACCTTCGTCTCAGCTGCCCCAAGTGTGATTCTAATGGACCCTGGGTCGCTCCTTCCTCTGTTTCCTCTGACTAGCCTCTCTCCTTGTCAACACCATGTCTGACTCCATTCTGTTTTTCCTCTGTCCTGACCCTGTTCTTAGACCCTGCCTCAGTGCCCTCCATGTGTGATGGGACTTTATCTCTGTCTCTTCCATCTTCTCCTGGCCTCTGCCGTGTCCCCGTTGCTATCATTGCCTCCCTGTCACCTCCTGCTTCTCTTTGTGGTTTACTGTGCCTTGAATTCCTGTGAGCTGTGCATGTGGGGGGTCTGTGCCCCCGAATTGCTGCTTCTCTCAGTCTGTGTCTTGTGGCTTTCTCTTGGAGTGCCACCATCAGTCAGGCATTTGGTCTGGCTATCCCTATCTCGCCTCTCACGGCACTCCTCATCTTACACACTTTCCCGCCTTTTGTCGGAGAACAAGCACATGGGAACATGGGCACATGCGCAACAGCTCTGCGTTTTCTGGGGGTGGGGGGGAGGGAAAGCTCACGTGCTTCAGCTTGCTGCCTTGGCCACTACTGACGTCACAGAGAAAAGGTACCGCTTATTGGCTGTCTTTCACCAGGGAGGTGACCATGCGTTGCCAAGCGCCAGGCGCTTGCAGAGACCTCTGGACAGTCGTGTCGTCATGGCAACTCTATTATCCAATCGAATTCTCGTGCTATTTCCGCTAATCTGATTGGACAACTCTTGCCTTCATGCCCGTTTCTGATTGGATATCAAAGAATTCGGGCGCTTCCCTTCAGTTTTTCCGGGCTCTTGGCAGTGAGCGGGCAAGTGGGGACTACAGTGACTAGAGTCGCCAGGGAGTGCGAGGAGCGTCAGCCATGACACCGGGATTCGGCCTGAGTCAGCTGACCAGGCCGCCTGTCTCACATCCCAGTGCCTCCTGCCAGACAACGCTCTGCTCTTTGGCGATTGACTCCCTCTGTCCTGGCTACCTTGGCACGCCGGAGGCTTGGTGAACTATCATCAGTAGGAAGAAACCCGAGTGTCCAGGAAGTCAGGAGCCTGTTCCCCAGCCCTGAAACGTGCAAAGGACGTCATTAGTGTCTCTTCTCGCCATGTGACCAAATGTAAACGCCTCAACTTGGACCTCCGTCTAGACGCCTGTCGTTTTTGCCTAACAGTTGTTATCTGTGATTTTCTTTTCCATTAACTGATTTTTTAAAAATTACCCAGTTGTAGGCTTTTAGGGAAAAAAATCTACTGGAAGTACAGAGAGTTTCATTCACCCCTCACCACTTCCCTCCCCAACTTCCGCTATTATTAATATCTTCACAGCGATGTGAGACACTGTAAGGCCACAGTAACAGCCATGTGTTACTGGAAACAAGACTAGCCAGGTCTGTGAGGGGTTATCTAGGCTTAGTCAGGCACTGGTCACGCCCTGACTAGGGTACTTGGGGAGAGAAGACCCACTCTAACAGTGGGCGGTGCTATCCCATGAGCTGGGTCCCAGACTGACTAGAAAGGAGAAGGGGAGCCCAACACAGCCAGCCGTCTCTCTCTGCTTCCTGCCTGTGTTTGCAATGTGACTCACTGTTTAGCTGCCTCCACCCTAGCTTCCTTAGCAGGATGGGCTGTGCTCTCACGCTGTGATAAAATGAACGCTTCCTTCCTTAAGCAGCTTTGGTTGGTAATTTGGTTCCAGCAGTGATAGAGTAGCAAACACATTTTTTGTTGCTGTTGCCTCAAGCTCTGGTGACCAGGAACAGAGCTGCTACAGGCATTATAACATGTTTCAACCCTCTGGGTTAATGCCGAGGAAGACGGCTGACACCCAGGTACTAGGGGTGCACTTAGCTCTTGTGAGAAAAATGCCCAAGTGGCCTCAGAAACAACTGACTTGGCACCCCACCTGCAATGCATTTGTGGCGCTTCGTGTCCTCACAAGCGTTTGGTGATATTGACTTCTTGGATTTGGGACTATGGTAGTTTGAATGGGAATGCCACCCATAGGCTCATAAACTGGCATGCTTAGTCCCCAGCTGATGAACTGCCTGGGAAAGATTAGAAGGTGTGGCCTTGTTGGGGGAGGTGTAACCTTACTGGGGGAGGCGTGGCCTTTTTGGATGAGGTACTGTGGGTTTGGGCTTTGAGGCTAGTCCCTCCCTTCCTCCCTTCCCCCCTTCCTCCTTTCCTCCCTTCCTCCCTCCCTCCCTTCCCCCGCCCCTCTCTGCCTGCTGTCTGTGGAACAGGATTTAAAGCTCTCAGCTCCAGCGCTATGTCTGTCTGCTTACCTCCAGGATGATGGTGGACTGGTCCTCAAAAACTGTAAGCAAGCCCCAATTAAATACTTTCCTTTATAAGAATTGCCTTGGGGGCTGGAGAGATGGCTCAACGGTTAAGAGCATTGCCTGCTCTTCCAAAGGACCTGAGTTCAATTCCCAGAAGCCACATAGTAGTTCAACAACCATCTTTAATGAGGTCTAGTGCCATCTTCTGGCCTGCTGGCATACACACAGAATACTGTATACATAATAAATAAATAAATAAATTTTGAAAAAATTGCCTTGGGCATGACATTCCCCTGGGTAGCAAGAGGGTGTTACTGTTTTAATTTGCAATTTGTTGATAATATGCAGTATTGAACATATATATGTACTTAATATGTTTAATATTTAGCATGTGTTTTTGTGCGTGTGTGTGTTCATACCACAGCACACGTGAAATCAGAGGACACTTTATAGGAGTCAGTTCTTTTTTCACTATGTGTATTTTGGGGATCAAATTCAGGTCATCAGCTTTGGTGGCAAACACCTTTATCTACTGAGCTAACTCAGCAGCCCTTATATACATTTGCAATGATGATTTATCTTTTAAAAAAATCTGTGCATGCGTATGGTATATGAATGTGTATGTGCAGGTGTGTCTGTGTGTGTGTGTGTGTGTGTGTGTGTGTGTGTATGTGTGTAGGCCAGAGCTTGCCATCCTGTGTCTTTCTTAATTGTCTCCACCTTGTTTTTGTTTTGTTTTGGAGACAGGGCCTCTCTATATAGCCTTGGCTGGCCTTGAACTCACAGATATCTGCCTGCTTCTGCCACCAGAGTGCTGGAATTAAGGTGTATACCACCCCACCTGTCTCTCAACCTTTTTAGGGGGGCAGGGTTTCTAACTGAATCTCTAGCTGGATGTTTGAGCTAGCCAGGCTAGCCAGGAAGGTGGTCGGCTCCTCCTGCCTCTCCCTTGCAGCCATGTGAGGCTGCAGCATACACCACTGCATTCTGTGAGGCTGCAGCGTAAACCACTGCACTCTGTGAGGCTGCAGCGTACAGCGCTGCACTCTGTGAGGCTGCAGCATACAGCGCTGCACTCTGTGAGGCTGCAGTGTACAGAGCTGCACTTGGGCTGCAGCGTACACCACTGCACTCTGTGAGGCTGCAGCGTACACCACTGCACTCTGTGAGGCTGCAGCGTACACCACTGCACTCTGTGAGGCTGCAGCGTACACCACTGCACTCTGTGAGGCTGCAGCGTACAGCGCTGCATTTGGGCTGCATGTCGGAGCTGGCAGCTACACTGCTCCTCATGCTTGAGCAGCAGGAGCTTCATGCACGGAGCTGTGTCCCCAGTCCCAGGGATTTACAGTCATGATTGTCAACTGGATTGGGTTCAGACACACCTAGGGAAGTCATAAAACCCGCCTCTGAGTATCTGTGAGGCCCTAGCAAGGACTGGTTAAAGGGTAAACGATCCATTCCACCCCCTTGTTGTGAGTGGCACTGTCACTAGGCGCTGTGGGGCTGGATGGGGCATCATGTGTACAGGCATTCTCCCTCTGCTTCCTGGCATCTGTGATATGAGCAGGTCTGCCCCATCAAGATGGCTGAAACCTTGGTAATCATGAATGCACACAAATCTCCCGTCCCTTGTTTGATCACAAATGTTGTCATAAAAAGCGTAACTAATATCTGTGCATCATCGTTAGCAAAGGCTGAGACCTTCACTTGTAAATTGAGTTATCTAGATTTTTATTTTTGTTTGGCTTTTTTGAGTCTGGTCTCATGTAGCCGAGGTTGGCCCTGCGCTCCTGTCTGCCCTCCATCACCTGGCTGCTATGACAACAGGTACGGCCACTGTGCCTGGCTGGGTTGTCTGTGTTCTTTCTTGCTTCAGAGTTTTGTGTATATGTCGGGCAGCAATCCTTTACCTGCTGTGGTTTGCCAAGGTCTCTTCACAATCTACAGCTCTTCCACTCTCTTTTGAAATTCCTTATCTGTGTGTGTGTCTGCTGTTCACTGTGTGTCGCACATGTGTGGGGGTCAGAAGGCAAGCTGTAGGGTTGGCTCTCTCTTTCCCGCATGTTGGTCCCTGGTGTCAAACTCGGGGCATCAAGCTTGGCAGCAAGTTCCTTCATCTACTGAACCATCTCAGTGGCCCTCTTAATTCTCTTAACCCCTGGTCTTTGTCCTGCTCGTCTTATCCCAAATTCCCACGCTCTGGGCGTGCTCTACAGACTTTATGTGTCAGGCCTATCCATCCATCCTGAGGTTTTGAGCACCCTTGGCCTCAGAGCCTAGACGAGAAGTGGATCTCAGCGTTCGGGGCAGGATGCCTTCTAGGTCGCTATCACAATAGAGGTCAGAGAGGTCCTTTTTGATGACTTGTGTGTGTGAATACGAATGCAGATGCCCACGGAGGCTGAACGAGGGCATGAGAGCCCCGAGTTGGAGTTACAGGTGGTTGTGAGCCGCCTGAACTTCAGACGCTCTGCAAGGCCAGCAAACGCTTGTAACCAGCGAGCCATCCCTCCAGCCCCTTGTTTGTTTTCAGACAACCTTAATGAGGTTAGGCCTAGGTATAATAAGTTGTATAGGTTGTTTGATTTGAGACAGGGTCTCATGTACTTCAGGCTGGCTTCAACTTACTATGTAGCCCAGGCTGGCCTTAAATTCCTGCTCTTCCTGCCTCAGTCTCCCCAAGTACTGGGCTAGAGTGTGCACCACCGTGTCCAGCTCTGATTTTCCGAGATACTTGTGCACCCATGTTCACAGAGGATGAAAGGAGGCAATCAGGAGTCTTTCAGCTGATGAGTGAGTGGCATGGAGGACATGGTGTGATGTGGAGGCCTCGCAAGCATGCGCAGAGTCCGCAGAGCCTTGGGGTCAAGCTCCAGCTGCAGAAGCACAGCACAACAAAGCAGTAGATGACTGGGTGAGTGTAAGTTTGCACACTCGCAGATAATGGAAAACCGGTTCTTCTTTGAAAGGAATCTGGCCTGGGTGTGGTAACTCATGTTGGCTGTGATCTGGTGCTTGGGAGGCTAAAGCAGGAGAATCACCACGAGTTCAAGGTCAGTCTGGGAGAGAGAAGAGGGGGGCGGAAGAGAGGGAGGGGAAGCAGGAGGTGAGAGGAGGGGGAATCAACAGGGGAGGGGAGTTGAAGGGAAGAAAGAAGAGAAAGGGAGAAGAGGGGAAGGAAAAAGGAGGGAGGATGAGACGACGCCATGGGTAAAAAGTGTTTGCTCCCAAGCCTATGACCTGATGGATTTGATTCTCCAAGACTCATATGGCGGACGGACACAATCAACTGTTTCAGTTTGTCCTCTGACCTCGTCATACGTGCACATAAAACAAATAATGTTTTAAAAATAAACCGAGTTCCTAGCATCATGATCGTTCTCAGAGACGATCATGCCCTCAGCATCAGGACCAGGACCAGGGCCTTGGCAGATGCAGTCGAGGATCTCCAAATAAGGTCATCCTGCTTTTAGACTGGTCCCCACATCAATAGCAGGGGTTCTTATAGCAGACAAGCAGAGAGGCTTGCTCCGCATGCAGGAAGCGCCAAGATCCACTCCAGCGTCACACCTGCCACACTGGCTCTTAGGAGGCAGAGGCCAAAGATTCAGGAACTCCAGGTTATCCTCAGCTACATAACGTGTCCAAGCCAACCTCAGCTACGTGAGATCCTGTCTCAAACAAGACAAACAAAGATGGGGGCAAAGCACCGTGCTGTGAGAACACAGCGACCAGGAGTGTTGCATGTTAGCTACGCAAGGCCGGGCTTGCCCATCTCCATCATAGCCTGGACTCCCTCAGCACCGAGGGAGGAAGCAGCCAGACGCGTCTTCACTTCTGGCTTCCGGTACTGGAAGATAGTTCTCTTCTCAAAAAGCCCACCATTTTGAAGTCCTGGTTGCCAGTCCTAAAGAGAGCAGCAGCTGTACAGGGTTCTGTTTTCCACAGTGGGAACATTTGTGACGTGTATGAGAAAGCAGTGTGAAGGAGCACCAAGGAGCCAGTGGTGGGGTGCACCAGATATGGCAGAGCTCCCCCCCCCATGTGCAGTTCCTGCAGGAACATCCATCAAAGGCCCCCGAGTTCCTGACTAAAGAATTGTAAATTTGAGACGAAAGAGGGATGAGATATCCAGGGTGTCTGGACCAATGGTGGTTACGGGAGGAGGAGATGGGAGAGGCCTGCGGCACGCTTATCAGACTTAAGTCAAATAACTTCCATCCAAAGTCTAAGCAGGACCAATCAGAAACCTTTCCCCAATATGCCTGGGAAGGCATGGTCCTCATTTCGTTTTCTCAGAAGCCATCTTCTCTTGGATGAGTTTTTGTAGGTCCTGGGCAAGTCCTGCTAATGCCCCTCCATGCTTCTCTCCCCTCATTCTTCCCCTGCTCACGCTTGCCTGCTGCTGATAAAACCCTCATGAAGAGCCCAAGTGACAAGAGGTCCCATTCCCAGAATGCTTTGCAACCTGCGTTAGTTCCAGCTAGGTCTTTAGAGGGACAAGATGACTGCACGAGGGAGGGCCCTGCTGGAGGTGCCTGATTGCATGTCACTGCATACGAACCGGATGCCGTGCTATGGTAGACAGCCTGTGTGGAAGAGAGGAAGGCCCAGCCGGCCTCTGGGCCCCGTCAGTGCCCTGGGATGGAAGATTTCTTAGAAGCACACGGGAGATTTCTGTCACTTCATCTCAAACAGCTGGAAATTCTATTCTGGATTTCATCTGAAATTATCATGTAGAGACTGACCTCAGAGAAGCCACTTAGTGGCCTTGCCATTCATGCTCCTGGCCCCAGGGAGACAGGAGCCCAGGTGGAACGAGACCCACAGAGTGTGTTTATTTCTGGTGATGATAGATAGCAGCAGCGGAGGGGATTGGCCAGAGGCAGACGAGGGACAGGGGGCTGGACGCTGGAGGCTGTGTTTGTTTGGGGGACATCAAGGATTGGTCTGTCGACATTCACGGTGAGGTCATAGGCCAGAACACCAAGACTTAGACAACAGCAAAGGGACAGACAGACAGACAGAGGGATGGGGTCAGGGGTCCCCAGACATGCACAACCCCTTGCCTCTAGGCGGAATTCTGGGGATAAGAGACAGACAATGGAGGCCAAGAACCTCCCACCCTGAAACAGGGAGCTGGACCTGCGGCCTCCCAGTCTCACACCTCCAGATGAGGAGGGGCAGGCCCTGGCCGCCCCGCACCAGCAGCTCGGACGTTATGGCTTCGAGGAGATGAGTTCACAGTCCGGGCAGGAAGGGATGGGACCTGAGGGCACTGGTCTGATCCCAGGCCTAGACCAGACCTAAGAAACAGGAGCGAAAGGGAGAGGAAATGCCCAGATGGATTAGGGAGGACCTCCTGCAGCTGTGCCAGCTAAGAGGGGAGAGAGGTCACTGGAGCCCACTGGAGCCCGGCCTCCTCCCTCAGACCCGGGGCTCCAGGCCCAGCCCTGCTCCCTCAGCCAGAGCTCAGAGGCGCACCTGCCTTCTCTGGGTCTCCTCACTCTGAGTTCTCTTTCTCTGAGAGTCCTTTGCCACCTTTCGTGAAGCTCGTCAGAGTCTTCTCCTGGAGTTGGGGATGAAAAAGAACAATTACCCCAGTAGGAAGCTTTGGCCCCACTTCTTAGCTACATGTTGTCTTCACTTGGTTCCCAGAGGGTGTGGGAAATGATATACCATCCATTCTACCAGTGGGGGAACTCAGCCACAAAAGATAAATCCCTATGAATGCAAGAAAGACAAGGTTATGGAAAGGGGCCTTGAGGCGGGTCTGGGACTCAGAAGTTTGAAACTCTCTTCTGAGTTTCTGGGTACTGGGGACCTGCACAGAAGTGACAAGCAGGCTACGGGCAGAGGCTGTCTGGGTGGAGGCTCTGTCTGTGGCCACACATAGCACCATGGGCTGAAACTCAGGGGCTGCGCACTTTCCAGCAAAGGGCAACCTGCAGCGCCTCCTAGTGCTGGCAGTGTCGCTTCCTGGAAGTTTCCAGAGAAGTGGAGTGAGTGAGGTCATTGGATCAGAGACACCGCCTCTGTTCTCACAGTGGGGTCTCTTTCTCAGGATCTCAGTCCACCTTGAGCTCAGGCCTTGGCTGTTCAACCTGCTGGAAAGGGTGTGTGTGTGTGTGTGTGTGTGTGTGTGTGTGTGTGTGTGGAGGGGGATGACTCACAGTGGAGAGGGTGAGGGTTAGCCTCAGCCTCAGGGTTAAGGTTAGCCTAACTCAGACCACGGTTAAGCTTAGCTTCAGACCCAGACCAAGGTTTAAGGTTAGCCTCAGAATCAGACTCAGATTTGGACGAAGGGCTAGCCTCTGACTCAGATTCACTCCATAGCCCAATCAGACCTGGAGCTGACTCTGTAGCCCAGGCTGGCCTGGAACTCAACACAGACTCTGTGTCTCCTCTTCCCGCGGCACACACCTGTTTAGACAGTTTCAGGGCAGAGTTTTCCTCAGAATACCAAAGTGATGGAAAACTACCAAGAAACAAAGAACCCGAAACAAACAAACTAAACATAACTTACAAGTAATTTTACATTCTTGGCTTCAGTGAAGACAAATTTGTCAATATTTCTCAAGTGGACCCATGAATGAGCATGGCTGTGTGTGCGTGCTGTGCATGTGTGTGTTGTGTGATGTGAATGTGTGTGCAGGTGCACAGGTCTGTGAACACACATACAGAGGCCCTCGATAGGTGCTCTCTCTCTATTTCCTTGAGACAGGGTCTCTCCCTGAGCCAGAAGCTTATCACTTCAGCTAGGCGGCTGGAAGTGAGCCCTGGGACCTGGCTGCCTCTGCCCCAACACTGTGGTTGCAGCCATGGCAGCCATGGGTGCTGGGGACTCAGACTCAGGTCCTCGGGCTTGCAGGGCAAAGCTCTTACCCATTGTGCCATTTCCCCACCCCCACTTTGTTTTTTTTTTAATATTTATTTATTTATTTATTTATTTATTTATTTATTATGTATACAATATTCTGTCTGTGTGTATGCCTGCAGGCACCAGACCTCATTACAGATGGTTGTGAGCCACCATGTGGTTGCTGGGAATTGAACTCAGGACCTTTGGAAGAGCAGGCAGTGCTCTTAACCACTGAGCCATCTCTCCAGCCCCCCACCCCCACTTTGTGCTGGAAACAAAGTCTTTTCCTGTGGCCTGGGCTCCTCAATCAGGCTGTGCTGGCCGGTGAGCCCCAGGCTCTCATCTCTGACTCCTGCCATGGGGTTTCAGGGTGTGACTCCGGCCAACTTTTGCCTGCGTTCTGGGGATTTAAACAGTTCTTGTGCTTTCACGGAAGCGCTTTACGAACAGAAGTGTCTTTCCAGCCCCAAGGGAACAAACAGCATCTGCTAGGCTGATAGGCGGTGACCCAGCTTCTAATACAGAAGGGGACTGGGGAGGTGGCGAAATGACTAAGAGCACTGGCTGCTCTTCCAGAGGACCTGGGTTCTGTTCCCAGCGTGCACAGGGTAGCTACCAACTGTCCATAAGCCTGACTCCAGGGCGTCCATGCCCTCTTTTGGCTTCTGCAGGCACTGTACAAACATGGTGTGCAGACATGCAAGCGGGCAAGACACCTGCACATAAAATACAGTTTTAAAGAAGTGGCTACTGCTGCCCAGTCTCCTCAGCCTGTGTCCCCTTCCACCTTGTCCGCCTGAACCTCCTCCTAAGACCCTCCCCAATGCCCTCTCTTCTACAAAGTCCTCCCAGGGCCTGTGTGGAAGGCCTTCTACCTCAGAAGACTCAGACTACAGCCCCTAGGCACGAAACAAACACACAACAGTCTTTCCAATAGACGCTGTCCCGTGACATTTTGTTGTGCTGTGTTTTGGATTTATTGTTGTTGTTGCAAGTGTGGTTTGTGGTGTTGGAGACCAAACCACGTGGCAAGCAAGTGCTCTGTTGTTGAGCTACGCGCTCCTGCCTGATATTTTATTCATTAAAAAATTGTTCTCACCCACTACACCACCATCTACTAATATTCACACCTTGCTCCGAGGGAGAGAAAAAAAAAAGGTTTTTATCACCGAGTTCCTTCCTATGTGTTTAGCATATGTGGGAAAGAATAGCAGCTGCCCACTGCAGAGCACTTGACAAACTGAATCCTCCCAGCGGCCCTCACCACAGCTGCTAGCCCCAAGTGAGGGAAACAGGACAGAGAGGCTGAGTGACTTCCCCTAGCCCCCAGGCAGTCAGCACGGGCAGCCGGGGTCCTCACTGGCTCCAGTGCTCATGCATGGCAGAGGCGGCCTCACCTACCTCCACTAGCTGATGCCAGTGCTCCACAGGCTTGCGAGGGTTCGCCAGCATCTCCGCCCAGTGCTCTCTGCCGTGTGGGTCTGCAGCCTCCGGACCCACCCGACACACACCGATCACCTCGTTGTGGCCGATGCTGGGGATTGGGGAGGTGATTACTGGGAAGGTCGGGGAAGTAGCCAGCCACACCCCCACAATGCCTTGCCCCGCCTTGTCGGAGCCCCTCACCAATCATAATCCACCACTGCGATGCTGAGTCCCACATTCTCCACACTCTCGGGGGCCACGTCGAACACCAGGGCCTCATTGTATGTGGGGTTCAGCGTGTTCTTCTTGATGGAGGTCTTCCGTTTCTTCAGACGTCGCCCCTCACTGATCAGAGAGGCTTTCACGTAGGGGTCTGCGCAGAGAAGCCGTGGGACTGAGCCGAGGCCTCAGGCCCAGGGGTCAGGGCCTTAGCTCTCCTGTCTCGCAACCCAACCTTCTTCCTCAGGCCTCAACCCGCACACACCTGAGAAACCAGTGAGGTCCATTGCTTTGAGGTTAGAGGCTTTAATGATGGTCACGGTGAGGCGCCCAGCCGTGGGGAGGTAGCAGAGTGAGAAGTTGAGCTCCCCAAGATCTGCCTTTTCCTGCAGTGGAGACAAGGGGCAGCGTGTGACTCTCTCTCCATCCCGCCTCTCTCTGCACTACTGCTAGGTTCCTATGCACGGAACAGTCTGACTCTCGGCCAAGGCCCCACAGCTGGTCACCACCATCAAAGCCTGTTTTGTTCTGTAAAGGAGAGAGTGAGTGGGCCACAGGGACCAGGGAAAGGAGAAACGAGAGAGACAGAAGCTGAGAGAAGGTAGACAGGCAGAGAGAAAGAGAAGTGGGTAGAGATTGGAGAGAGACAGAAGATTGACCTGGGTGGGGGGCAAAGACCAAAAGAGAGACGCAGTTGAGACTCAGAGACCTAGAGAGAAAGGGGAGCAATCATGGCAGGTGTAAGTCATCAGGATATCAGGGCGCAGTGTTAGGGGACACGGGAGCTGGTGAGACACCATGACACCAGGCTTCGGTGGTAGGGGACACGGGAGCTGGTGAGACACAATGCTGAAGCTAAAGGGCCGGGGATGAAACCAGGTGAGGAGGGAAGGGTTTCACTAACAGAACAGCCTGGGGAAAGCCTGGACAATGGCGAGCAGTCTGAGCAGGGTCTGAGTCAGTGTAGGTCAGAGGCTGGCATCCCTAGGGGATGGGTCCCGGGGCTCTGGCCACTGCGTCAATGTGAAGAAAGGAGCGACCGGCCTCCTGGAAGTGCCGTTCTGCTCTTGTGTGTCTCCTGTGCTCTGAGGGAATCTTCACACCCTTGAGTCATACAGTAAGGAGGCTCTCTGCAGGGCTATGTCTGTCTCTTCTCTTTGTGGCCTCCAGCTACCAACCCTGTCTCCTCTGAGTGTCTGGTCATCCTTGGCAATTGCTTCTCTAGGTCTCGCTGTCTCTCCTACCTTTTTCTCAGGGCTTCCCCACTGGGGGGGGGCGTGGGTGGATGAGTGGAGGAGAAAAGACCTTAGCTAAGGAACAGGAGGCTTGGGCAGGAGACACGGAGGAGGCATGGGTGTCATGCCTCAGGTGACAGCAGGGTGGATGTGAGTTCCTAAAGACAAGCAAGCAGACCATGGAGAGCTCCTAACGAAGCTGCAGGCACCTGCTTCAACCATCACCCTGACAGCTGAGGACCTGCCCTCTCCTGATATGAGGCTATTCTTGTCTCACTCTTCAGTCCCTGGCTTCCCCAGAATGGCAGGAATTGGGGTTGGGTGCTTGGCCTGAGAACTCAAGGACTGGGTACACTCAGCCAGACCTGGGCATGGCACTGGTGCTGCAGAGGAATGACAGGTCCCTGGCAGAAGTCATAAAATCAGGGTCAGGGGTGTGGGCTCTTTGTACTGATGCTGGGAAAAGCAGAAGAAACCCAGTACATCAGATAGCTGAAGATCCAGGTGTCAGGATTCCCAAGAACCCCCAAAAAGGCAGAAGGAAAGACTATGAAAGGGTTTGAAGGGAAGAGAGCTTCAGAGATGGCCTGAGCACCTGTGAGTCTGGAAACGAAAAAGGAGATGTTAGGAGGAGACATGGTGGGGGAGGGGAGGATGCGTTACACAGTGACATCTGGACCAGGGATGCAGTGTGAAGATATCTCGGTGGGAATCTAGGCCCAGGGCCTGACAATAGTGCTCTATAATGTTGAAAGGGAAGGGAGCCCCCTCCGAGTCCCTCTACCACCCTAGCTTCGATGTCTGCCATATTCCCTGCAAAGTGATGCTTCTAACACTCGGGGTTGGGAAATGGAGAGGTGGTGAGACCCAGGGTGAGGAGCGTGACGGGGGGGGGGGGCATGAGATGCAGAGGGCCCATGTGGGTGGAGCCACTGACCGAGCCACCTTCCAGGATGTCCCTCCAGAGTGGGCGGTCGGGGGGCTGCTCAGCCAGCTCCAGAAGGTTGTCCAAAACCACCTGGCCAATGAGATCATGCCGCGAGAACCGGTCAAAGTCGTAGACGCTGAAATGCAGCTTACGCTGTGCCAGCTCGGCCAGAGGCACCGAGAACTGGAATGTCTCATTGAAGACAGGGTTCAGTGTCTTCCTGTGCACCTGGGGTGGAGGCAGAGACAGACAGAATGTCCACTGGTGTTGTTTCCAGAATCAGTAGGCCATGTGCTCCATGTCTACCCCATGTGCTTTGTCCCAGCCTCCTCCCTCAGACCCAGGAGATCTCCCGGGCCTCCTCTTTAAGACACAGGACACAGACTTCAGCCCTCTTCCCTGAGAGCCACAGAGCCAGGCCCAGTCCTCCTCCTTCAGTCATGGGGGTCCTCCCCAGCCCTCCTCTTGCAGGTGTGGGGGTCCTCCCCAGCCCTCCTCTTGCAGGTGTGGGGGTCCTCCCCAGCCCTCCTCCTGCAGGTGTGGGGGTCCTCCCCAGCCCTCCTCCTGCAGGTGTGGGGGTCCTCCCCAGCCCTCCTCCTGCAGGTGTGGGGGTCCTCCCCAGCCCTCTTCCTGCAGGTGTAGGGGTCCTCCCCTGTCCTCCTCCTGCAGATATGGGCGTCCTCCCCAGCCCTCCTCCTGCAGGTGTGGGGGTCCTCCCCAGCCCTCCTCCTGCAGATGTGGGGGTCTTCCCCAGCCCTCCTCTTGCAGGTATGGGCGTCCTCCCCAGCCCTCCTCCTGCAGATGTGGGGGTCTTCCCCAGCCCTCCTCTTGCAGGTATGGGCATCCTCCCAAGCCCTCCTCCTGCAGGTGTGGGGGTCCTCCCCAGCCCTCCTCCTGCAGGTGTGGGGGTCCTCCCCAGCCCTCTTCCTGCAGGTGTAGGGGTCCTCCCCTGTCCTCCTCCTGCAGATATGGGCGTCCTCCCCAGCCCTCCTCCTGCAGATGTGGGTGTCCTCCCTAGCCCTCCTCCTGCAGGTGTGGGGGTCATCCCCAGCCCTCCTCCTGCAGATGTGGGCGTCCTCCCCAGCCCTTCTCTTTCAAGCCCAGAGATCCATATCCCAGGCCTCCTCCATAAGACCTAAGTCTCCTCCAAAGCCTTCTTCCTCAGATCCAGGTCCAGGCCCCTCTCGTCCCCCATCAGACCCAGAACTCTTCCCCCGACTCCAGGAATCCAGTCCTCACCTCCCTTCTTCTGACCCAGGTGACTTCTCCAGACTCCTCCCTCAGACTCATGGTACAGACCTCAGCCATGTTTCCTCAGATCCAGGGCTCCAGGCCCTTGCTCTCCTCCCACAGACCCAGGGATCCTGACCTCAGCTCTCCTCCCTCAGACCCAGGGGTCCTCCCTAGCTCCCTCCCTCAAACCTGGTGGATCCCCCACACACTGTGAATCCTTCCTCCTTGCCCTGACCTTGGTCTGAAACTTCTTTTTGCGATCAGGCAGCAGGTAGATCTTGACGTAGGGGTCTGAGAACCCATTGGAGTCCTTTGCTGGGAGGTCCAGGGCCTGCAGGATCCGCACCACGAGCTGGTCAGAACCATAGAGATACCGCAGGGCAAAACTGATGCGGCCACAGGGTGCCCCTGCCTCCCCAGAGCCCCCGCCGCCTCGCCGGCCACCAGGTCCAGTGCCCTGGTACAGCTCTGGCTTGATCTGACCGATGAGCTTGGCTTTCTCTTCACCGCCTGGCAGGGGTAAGGGCAGTGCAGGTGGCCGTTCCTCGCTGCTTGGGTCTGCTTGGGTGGTCAGGGTCTGCTGGGTGAGGAGCCGGGGCAGGGCTGGGTACCTGTGTGTCAAGGGGAGATCAAGGTGAGATGCAGACCTGTCCTTGGCTGGCTAAGACACCTGTGCTTACTGAGCCTCAGTTTCCCCATCTACAGCAGGGATGTTATCACATTTCTAGTCTAACTCCAGAGGCATCTGGACTTCTTCATTCTGATACCCTACCAGATCCTCCAAGTCATCTTCAGCTGACCTCTCACCTCCCAAGTCTGTCACTGCTGTCTCTGTGGCTTGTTCTTGGCTGAGCCTGTTCTCTGCCCGCCTGGGCTGCTGCTGGTCTTCATTTCTCCCTCCCTAGATGGCTCAAGAGTTGGCGCCTTTCCTCCTTGGTTCACACCCTGCTGTGGCTCTCCAGTGCCCTCAGGACACAGCCTTTACCCCTGCCACTTCTAGCCTTGGCTGGTCTGGTGTCTGCAGCTTCACATCCCAGGCTTGGTCCAGATCTGCCTCCTGCCGCCTCCCAGCTTCCCCCATCAAGAACTTGCCCTCTTTTGTCCTCACTTTCTCTGGCCTGAAAGTGAGGACACGTGCCCCTACCTGCACATCTGTCTTAGCTTCCCCACTATGTCTGTCCAGGTACCTCTACCTCCAGGGAATTTTCAGCTTCCTCCAAGCCTGGGCTGGGATCTCTGTGGGGCTCTGGCAGTGCCCAGAGCTGCCTCCCTGTCTTCCTAACTCATACCCCTTGGACTGTCAGAGCCCGAGAGTGGAGGCCTGGGGCACAGCATGCGTCTCTGGTCCAGTTCCTACCAGACCCTAAGCTTACATGCACACAATGAGGAAGACAGAACGATCAGGTGAACACTGGGCCCAGGCTACTAACCATAGCTCACATTGAATGGGATCAATAATTGCCTACCCCTCAGAAACCACACACCCCTGCCCCCAGTGCTTAGGTTCAGTGCTGAGACTGAACCTAAGGCTTTCGGGAAGCTAGGCCAGAGCTCTTGTGCAGGACCCCACCCTGGCACCTCACAAGGGACCTCTCAGCCACACCCCCACTCTCTCACTGGGAAATTCTAGGCAGGTGCTCTCCCACTGAGATGCATCTTAGCCTTCTTCCTTTTTTTTATTTTATCTTTTTTTTCTTATTTCATTTTAAAACCGGGTTTCACTAAGTGCCCAGGCCAGCCGAAAACCTTAGCTCCTCCTTCCTCAGCCTGTGAAATGCCGGGATAATTTGTACACTACTATGCTAGTGTCTAACCCTGGATTCTTGTCGGCTTTGTTTCTGTGTCTGGACCCATGAACCCAAGGCCCTGTTCCCTTCCCCTTACGTCCAGGAGTCTAGGCCTCAGCTCATCCTCCTTTGGATCCAGGGGTCAGATTCCCACTACCTGTTCTGACCCTTCTGTCAGAAGGGCCAAAGGTAAGAAGACAGAGAGGAGAAGCAAAGCCTCACAGTGAAGGCCCCAGCCCAACACCATCTCTCACCTGGTGGTGGGCGCTAGACTTGTGACCTGCTGATGAGACTGGGCACTGGGCAAGCCCCCACCACTGGGAGGCAGCAGGAGCAGCCCAGAGCCTGTCCCCCCCTCAGAAGGCAGCTCTGGGGATGTCTGGCTTGGTTTGACCCCAGCGGCTACCACAGAGGCCACAGCAGCCTCTGGATATGAGTCCATGTCCAGATAGGAAGGTTCCGGAGGCTCAGCACCCCCAAGGCCACCCGGTTCCAGCAGCTCGGCAAAAGGCGGATGGTGGGCTGTGTGTGCATGATGGTGTGGGCCACCCAGCAGGGGGTGGCCTCCAAGGCCGGCTCCCAGGTGGTGCCCACCACCTCCTACCAGGCCTGCCAGCCCAACCCCAGGGGCGAGATCTTTGCGCAGGGGGCCGCCCACAGCCGAGCCTCCTTTGTCCCTCCAGGGCACCCAGCACAACTTCCAGGACACGAAGAGAGAGACTCCCAGGAGGACAATGCCACAGAACGTCACGATGACCGACAGCAGGCTCACGGAAATGTCTGGAAAGAGTGAAGAGAGAGGTCAGGGATCATGAGGGGTCAGAGCTCTCCCAAGAACGTCTGGCATCTACTGTCCTGTGTGGTTCCCAGGATGACTGACTTGGAGCTCTGTACCCGTCTGTAGTCATACCGCTATATAACGGTTGCTTTACCGAGGCGGTGGGGTTCACACCACGTTCTGCAGGTAGCGGGTGGCAGGTTGGAGAAGGAAGTCCTGAAGACTGTCTCCGTCATAGGGCAACTTCTGAAGGACAAGACCCCAAAAAGCTCAGTGACAACCAGGAAAACCTTGGCTGTCTGTTCTGGGGAATCTGCCTCAGCCTCTGAGGGGTTTACAGTCCGCTCTCTGTGGCGGCTGAAAGCAAATGACATCCGAGTACAATAACAAATATTTGCCGAGATATGACAATATACCTGCCACCCCAGAGCACCCAGTGAGACCAACCACACAATCATTCCAGTGTTGACAACAGGAAGTGGGGGTCAGAAGACGTGGTGCGATGGGGACTGGGGAGAGACCTCAGTCAGGAAAGCGCTCGCCGCACCAGTGTGACACCTGAGTTTGGCGCCTGCACCACGCCAGGCAGGCAGAGCCGGGATCCTTAGGAGCTTGCTGGCCAGTCAGCCCAGCGTGCTTGGTGAATGTGTGAGTCTGTTTCAAAAAGCAAGGTGGACAGTGCCTCAGAAATAATATCCGTGGTTGACCTCCTGCACAAGCAGGCACACATGCACACACACACGCGCACACACGCACGCACGCACACACGCAGGCACACACGCACACGCGCGCGCGCACACACACCCCCCCACAGGCTCCACACTTTAAAACCTATGCTCTTACTGTCACACCTCAGTACTGCTTGATGAGCAGTGGCCTCAGAGAGACTTCCTTATTCAAATGGTCAGACTCACGGCTGCTGTCACACACCAACTGGTGCCTTCTACGGGCCAGCAGCATGCTCGGCATGGCCCAGTTCTTAAGACCAGTGCTTTGTGTCGCTCTCGGAAATTAATACTGGGGGTGGGGTTTTGTGACTCCTCTAGTGATTGATACCAGGAGTGGGGTTCATGGATGTAACTCTTCAGGCTGTGAAGGTGACTCCTGGGATTGGAGGTAGAATAAGGATGAGGCCTTGCTCTATCCTATATGGAGAACCGTGGTGGGTGGGAGCAGGTAACTCAGCCACTGCCACCTGGGTCATCCTGCTGTGTTCAAGGACACTCAGGGAAAAGGAAATACCTCCTAGTTCTAGATCACCTGGTGAAGCAAAAGGGTGTAACGGCAATCCTTCCGCTACTGTGTAACTACATGTGATGTAGCCTATCTCTCACCTAAGACTGATGCTCCGGACAGAGGGGGCATCTCAGGAACATGTGCCAGGCATTGGTGCAGGAAGTCTGAACTTCATCCCGCCACCTCCCTTAGAGTGCTCCTGTCTAAGTGGCCACTCCACCCCACTGAGAACCCTAAACGCTACTGGAAACCAGAGTCCAGGATTTTAGCAGCCTCTTGTGCATGGGAGGCACCGGGACAATGGGGGTCATAGAGGAAATGGGCCAGACACTTCCAACATTGCCAGTATAGGATTCCCATTCAGAGAACTCTATCTAAATCCTTCAAGTCTCTCTGGCTCCCTGCCTGTCTTCACAGCCCAGAGGGTGCAAGGCCAAGGCAGCTGTGTGCCTAGAACTAGCGTGAGCCATACTGGGTAGCTGACGGCAGTGCAGAATTACATTGGGAGCTATGGGCTATCAGTTCACGCTCTGGAAAGATTAAGGGCTGCCATGTGGACAGCCCACCACATCTACCCGTGATGGCTGCTCTTCACTGTCAAGTCAACTAAATTTAGAATCACCTAGGAGCTAGGTGTAGGTGGTTCATCATTATCATTTCAGTACCTAGGGGGCTGAGATAGGAGGATTGCTGTGGGTTTAAGGTCAGCCTGGGGTACATATGGAGTTCCAGGTCAGTCTGTGCTACAGAGTGAGACCCTATATCAAAATGCAAAACAAGGGGCTGGGGGTGGCTCAGTCAGTGAAACGTTTGCACTGCAAGCACAGAGGAGCCTCAGTTCAATCTCCAGACCAATATAAAAATAGCCAGGCATAATGGTGCACGCTTGTAATCTCAGCACTCACAAACCTACTCAGGCTGGCCCACTTGGTGGGTTCAAGGCCAATAAGAGAGCCTGTCTCAAAAAGTTAAAAGGTGCCGGGCGGTGGTGGCGCACGCCTTTAATCCCAGCACTCGGGAGGCAGAGGTAGGCGGATCTCTGTGAGTTCGAGGCCAGCCTGGTCTACAGAGCTAATTCCAGGACAGGCTCCAAAGCCACAGAGAAACCCTGTCTCGAAAAACCAAAAAAAAAAAAAAAAAAGTTAAAAGGTATGTGCCAGCAGTTAAGAAAACTTGCTGTTCTTGAACTGGGTTTAATTCCTAGCACCCACATGGTGGCTCACAACCACCTGTAACTCCAGTTCCAGGGGATCAAGCAGCCTCTTTTGGCCTCTATGGGCACCAGCAGGTACATGGTGCACAGACATACATGCAAGTAAAATATGTAGACAAATAAAATAAAATAAGTGAAAAGTGGACAGCTCTTAAAGAGCTCTCTGACTTTCAAATGCATGCACTCACATGCACACGCACACACACACACACGTGCATACATGCACGCATGCACACATATGCGCTCCCGCACACATTCACGCATACACACTAGCAGCAGCAAAAGCCCAGGAGCCTGAGGCACACCTCTGTGTATGTGAGGGCATTTCCTGCGAGGATTCACGGAGTAGGGAGGACCCACCCTGGCCGGAATGCAATGAAAGAAGAGAGGCAGCTAACACCAGCATCCCCAGGATCTTCTGCATCCTGGTCAGCCATGCTGTCTGTGCTGCTGTGACCACGGCCCTTTGCTATGATGTGAATCTTCCTTCTTTGTTTCCACCAGGAATTTGGTCATGGCAACGTGGAAGTTAATGAATACGTCACATGACCAAACTTAAAAAACAAACAAACAAAAATCGCTAAGTACTAAGGTTTCAGGGAGCTTCTCCGGTGGGAGAATTAAACATACCAACGGTGGGAGAATTAAAGGTGACCTGTGACCTCACAGAGGACACGCTGGACAGTCATCCTGGTGTCTCCTGTCCTCTGCATCCTCCCCCGCCAGCACCCCTGCTTTTGGCTAGTTTAGTCCTAGAGCTAGGTATGATGGTTCACATCTGTAATCCCAGCACCTGGGAGACTGAGGCGGGAGGACTCAAGTTTAAGACCAACTTGGGCTCCATAAGGCCCTATTTGGTCTTCAACCCTCCCTCACCTTAAAAAAAAAAAAAAAAAAAAAGAGGGAAATAATCAGATTCCTGAAGGGGATATTTGGTGGTTATAATTAGGGAAGAGGAGGCCAACGACTCCAAGGTGAGGGGTTAGATGGACCAAACACAACTATTTCTCCCATTTCAAAGGTTTGGGGACAGAGCAGCAGCAGGCAAGATTCCTAAGGGGGCGGAACACTGAGCAGCCTGCTCTGACCTTCCCAGAGTCGTTGCTGCTGTGGCCAGTTGGGACAGCTGGGGTTCTGACCTGCATCCGGACCCCGGGGATAGCCTCTGATTCGCAGTTCGTTGAACTCTTGGCACCTATCATTCGTATCAGCATCTCGGACTCGGGCACAGAGGTCTGAGACCAGGATGAGGGCCCGCCGACAGAGGTCATCTTCATAGTCCCCAGACATAGCGGCCACGTGGTCCTACACTTAAGAGTGGGTTGGGAGAGAAGCAGATGGAGCAGGGAGAGTTGCAGGGAGAAGAGGGACTGGTAAAGGGGCAGAGGTCAGAGGGCAGAGGCTCAGGGACCCGGAGATGGAATTAACAGACAGGTGTTAAGGACATTTCTTGGGATCACCATCCAGTGAGAGGCATCAAGAAGCAAACACATCAATAGAGCCACAGCAAAAGGTAGGGCACTCTCAGACTACAAGAACATGCACCCAGGGGAGCACAGGGAAGTCAGGGCAGGCACTCTGTGAACCAGAGTGGAAGGTGGAGTCAGGCATCGGTAGTGGGCAGCCTGCCGTGGCAGGAAAGCATTTGGGGCAGGTGGAAGAGCTTTAGTGGTAAGCTCAGGGTGGGAAGCTGCTGGGGGGTTGGAGGAAGGAAGAGTCACACGGGGGACAGAAACCCTAAGTTGAGGGAAGGGGAGCTAAGAGGAGAGACAGAGATAAGAGAGAGGTCAGAGGTCAGGAAATGATGAACACAGAAACGTGTAGCATAGGGATTCAGGATGGAGAGGCTGGGAGTGGCGTGTACTTCATTATAACCAAGGCATGGTGGAGAGAGAGGGAAAGAGAGAGAGAGAGAGAGAGAGAGAGAGAGAGAGAGAGAGAGAGACGGGGGGGGGGGAGGGGGAGAGAGGAGGTGAAGAAGGGCAGGAGTGTGGGCAGAAATACCTTCCAAAGAGACAGGCAGATCAGAAGAGAGAGGAGATGCTGAATTCCTAGTCCAATAGACAATGGCTGGAGACCTCAGACACAAGGCAAGAAAAGAGAGTTGGGCACACAGATAGACAAACGCATGGTCAGAAAAAAAGAGAACAGGAGCAAGAGGTGGAGGTGGGAGAGGAGAGAGTGACACAAGGTTTGGGGCTAGACATCAGACATGGGTGGGAAAGGGGGCCTGGAAGGAAAGAACAAGAGCCAGACAGAGTCAGGTGAAGGGACTGCTGAGGAAGACTCCGACTCGGCCAGGGTCAGACTCACCTGTGCTTACCCCTGCCTTGTCCTGGGTGGCAGCTGAGGTGGCGGAGGGCGGTAGCCCATGGGGGTTGCAGGATGGACGAGCCTAGCCGCTGCGGACCGGTCTCCACGCTTGCCAGGTGCAAAGAAGAGGGGCTGGTGTCTGATCTGTGGACCCAAGCCGGGAGGGAAAAAAATCAGCTCAAGTTTTGCGTCTTGCCCTACTCGAAGTAGCTGGGCGACCCCAGGTGACCCCAGAGAGGTCCAGCCGCCCCCTTCCACCTCCTGGCCCCCAGCAGCCAGTTAAACGCTTAGGGACTACAACTCCCAGCAGGTCTTGCTGCTAGTGCTACTGCGGTTTCATCGCACCGGAGCTGCAAGGGCTTCTGGGAGTTGAAGTCCTCAATGCATCTCTGGGCTGCAGAAGATGAGATTTTTTTTTTTTTTTTTGAGGGGGGTTTTGGAAGGGTTAAAATGTCAGGGTCCCAAGATGCTGCAGGAGAGGTGAATGTCCAGGACCTTGAAAGGTCACGTGGCTCTAATCCTTAGGGGGCCATGGAATAGATCACTGATCCCCATGCCCTGGGAATGGGTGGGCGAGGGGTGGAATGCACCCAGGTGTTTGGAATCAGGATCCCCCTTTTTCCAGGGCCACGTGCCCCTCCCTCGAGCTGTCACTACAGACTCCAGCTCCCCAGCTTCAGATGCGCCCCTCTACGCACCGACCTCTACGGGGCCGCCCCCTTGGGATGAGGCTAGGGCGGGGGAGGGGGAGGGGGAGGGGCGGACTCACCGGAGCCGCGGATCCTGCAGCCCAGCGCGTGCACCCGCCCGCCCGCCGCGGTGCCAGCCTGGCTCCTCCCCACACCGGTCGCAGCTCCTCGGCTCCTCCCCCAGGCTTCCCCCTGCTTCAACCCAAGCAACCCAAAAGTCAAAATTGCTGTATTCACAGTGTGCATCTCCCTGGACAATGTCAGCACCCAGTGCGAGGCCACCTGAGGGACCTAGAAGGCTAGGACTCAGAAAGTCCCAGGCCACAAATACTCTGTCCTCCAGAGAGCCGGACCTCAGGGTTTGCAGTTGAGCAGGAAGGAATTCAAAGCTGGCCACAGGAGGTCTCAGGTTTGAGGTAGAACCACAGGCACTAGATTTGAATCCTGCCATGGACCCCTTGAGACTCGAAGCATCCCAAATCCTGATGTCCAGCAAAATACAATGAAATTACTCCTTAGGGACGTAGTTTCAGAAGCCAGCCCATGTACATCAAGCGCTGGCACCAAGCAGAAAGCATTGGGTTTTGCCATATGAATACCAGCTAATGATATTTGCCACTCGCCGAGGTAATCAGTTCAGAGCTTTGAAGACGTCTGCTCGCGGCATCTTCACTTTGGCAGAGGGATGAGTGCAGTCGTGTTATTCCCGTTTCACAGACCAACTGAGGCCCATAGAGATCCAGTCCCTCCGACGGGGTCCTCATCTGAGGGTTGCCTTGGAGGTCCCTGTCTCACCCATTGCTATTGTCCTCCCTTTTCTTCCAACCAGTTACACAAAATAAACACAACCTCCAAGGGCAAGACTGATGGCTGCCAGGCCTGGTGGCAGAGGTCTCATCCCAGTCACTCCGGATGGTGAGGGAAAATAGCAAGTTTCAGGCCAGTTCAAGGCCAGCCTCTGTAGATTAGTGAGACCCTGTGTCAAAATGAAAAGAGGGCTGGGGGTGTAGCTCAGCAGTAGAACCCCTGCCTAGAATCCCCCAGGGAGGAACTGGGGCATTGCTTAGTGCTAGAGCATCTGCCTAGAATCCTGTCCTGTGAGGGACTGGGGGCATTGCTCAACAGTAGAACCCTTGTTTAGTAGAATCTCCCGATGAGGAGCTTGAACTATAGCCTGGTGGGAAAATGTTTTCTTAGCATGTCTGAAACCTTGGGCTCAATGAGACCCTTTTAACTAGATTGCCCTCCCCATTGTAACCTATGCATGCATTTTGCAGTCATCAGAAGCCTCCAGAAAGATTCCTGGCTCCATCCAGGGCCCCATGCTTATGCTTCTAGCTTCCCCTCAGTCCAAGGAAGCTTGCAGGGATGTCTGCCCACCAAAGGTGTGACTGGCCTTAGCGGTTAGTCCCAGCCATGCAGCTCAGCCTGACCAGGGTTCATGAGAAATGCCTATGTGGGGAGACGCAGACAGTGACATACACACTCAGAAATGTGCACACAGATGGGCTTGCCAGCTCCACATGACACGTTTCCAGAGAAACACTGTGAATCTGAGGCAGCTCCAGCATGCCGCGTCAGCTGCAGAAAGAACTAGCAGTCTGTGCGACTCAGGAAAATGCGCTTGTTCAAACGCAGGTTCAGCACACGATGCAACCTGGGGTGGCTTTATTTCTAACTGCCTTAGTTTCCCTCTTTATAAATGATGAGGATTTTTTTTTTTTTTTTTTTTTTTTTTTTTGGTTTTTTTTTTGAGACAGGGTTTCTCTGTGGTTTTGGAGCCTGTCCCGGAACTAGCTCTTGTAGACCAGGCTGGTCTCGAACTCACAGAGATCCGCCTGCCTCTGCCTCCCGAGTGCTGGGATTAAAGGCGTGCGCCACCACCGCCCGGCAATGATGAGGATTTTTAAATTAAAACTATTTTTTAGACACAAGATTTACTATAGAACCCAGACTAGATAGGAACTAGCAATCCTCTTGCCCCAGCGTCCTGAGTGCTAGAAATACTGGCCTGTGCCACTAACCTTCCCCCAAGATGATGATAATTGGTTCACATGTTTGCCTGTGTGCATGCGTGTGTGTGCGTGTGTGTGTGTGAATGCATGCACATGCATGTGCATGTTTCAGGGTGCTATCTATCTTGTTTTTGCGGGGAGACAGGGACTCACCAAGTAGGCTAGACCGACCGGCCGGCCGGCCTGTGAGTCCCACAGATCCATGTGTTTCTGGCACCCAGAGCTGAGATTAAAGGAGGGTGCCACCACCCCTGACTTTTCACGTGAGGGCCTGGGCTTCAAACTCATTTTGAAACACATTAAGCACTTTACTAATGGGGTTTCAGTCCAGCCCTGATAATCATAATTTAAATAATCGGATAATACAACATTATTTTGAAGACTAAAGTATCTCAAGTCCTGCCTGCCCAGTGAGGACAGAGGTGTAGCTCAGTACTAGAGTAGCTGTCTAGTAACTCTCAGGGGAGGGCCCGAGGTATACTTTCATGGTTAGCGGTTAGTGCTGTCAGAACAAGCGGTTATACTTGTGCATTTATTCCTTAGCGGCACTGGCAGCTGAGGAAATGGAGGCCCTAGAGGGCAAGTACTCACCTCACACAGACGACAAGTGGCCGAGCTCATGTGAAAGTCACTTTGGGCCTGCATCTGGAACCTTGATTTGACATGCATCTGGAACCTTGATTTGCATCCGGGATGTTAGAGGACCTTGGGTGTGAAGCACGGAAACCAGGAAACAGAGTGAGCTGGCTGTCTTCATCCTACTTGATTCACAGAAGAGGAAGTAATACAGTCCAGTGGTTCTTTCCAGGGAGACAAGGCGGCTTAGTGGGTGAAGGAGTTTGCCACCAAGCCTGATGATCTGAGTCTGATCCCCAGGGCTCACGCGGTGGAAGGAGAGAACCGACATCCCCTGGAGAGGCATTTCAATTGTATTTTAATAAACATAAACTGCCTGAAGATCTGAGGGAAAAACAGCCCCACTGGTCACTCTCACAGACCAGATCATGGTAACACACACCTTTAATCCCAGTAGCCACACTAGTTGCCATAGAAATCAGGTGCTGCATGCTTTAATCCCAGTGGTGCACACCTTTAATCCCAGCCCCAGAGAGGATTACAAAAGGGGCGAGACAGCTCTCAGACAGTCTCCTTCTGAGATTCTGGGAGGCAGGATCGCCATTTCAGTCTGAGGTCAAGGCAAGAGCCAGTGGCTGGCTGTTTTGCTTTTTGAATCTTCAGGTTGAACCCCAATTTCTCTCTCAGAGTTTTTATAAATCATGCTTCAATCCCCAAGTTATCCTCTGATCTACACATGTGTTCCGTGGCATGGGTGTGTAAACACACAGAGAAGATACAATGAGGAAAATATTTTTTTAAATCAAGAAAAGCTGACATTGAGAGTACTGACTAAGGACACAGGCAAGGACCACCTTGGGAGCTGCACAGGAAAGTCCATGGCACCCAGTGTTGAGAAGGATGTCAAGGGAGGCTTCTGGATGCACGAGCTGATCTCAGGGAACAGTGGGGCTTAGGGTAGGAAAAGATGGAGGGAGGAGGCTGCGGTGGTTTGAATGAGAAGAATCCCCGGGCTCATATGTTTGAGTTCTTGGTCCCCAGATAGTGAAACTATTTGAAAAGGATTAGGAAGTGGCCACGTTGGAGTAGCTGTTGCCTTGTTGGATGAGGAAAGTCACTGAGGGTGGGCTTTAAGCTTTCAAAGGTCCACATCAGACTCAGTCCTCCCCTCTCCGTCTGCAGCTTGTGGATAAGATGTGAGTTCCCGGCCTCTCCTCCAGAGCCGTGCCCACCTGACTGCTGCCATGCTCTCGCCATGATGGAAGCGAAAGCAAGACCCCAAGTAAGTGCTGCCTGGTCCCAGCGCTTCACATAGCAGAACAATACTTGGTGGAGGAGAGGGGCCGGGCCAGTCAGTGAGGATGGCATCAAGTTGCTCTTTCATTCTCTGATGTCCACACTGCCTTGGACGGTGCCCGGCACATCACAGACACTCACCAAACTGAACAAATGGATGAACAAGCTGCCGAGAAGGTGAATAAAGAAGAAATGGATAGGTGAATGGTGTGATGGTTTGAATGAATGAGAACTGTCTCCCACAATGTCATGTGTTTGAATTCCTGGTCCTGAGAATTCTCCCCCATCATGTCACGTGTTTGAACTCCTTGTCCTGGTTGGTAGTGTTGCAGAATCTTTTGGAGATAGAGTCTTGCTGTAGGAAGGTGGGCTTTCCAGTTCCCTCTTGCTGCTTCCTCTTTGTAGCTGAAGACGAGACCTCTCAGCTTCCTGCTCTGACTGCCTTCTGTCCTGTCTCCTCAGCCATTATGCACTTCCCCTCCAGAATCAGAAGCCCAAATAAACTTTTCTGTAAGTTGCTTTTATCCATGGTGTTTTATCCCAGCAATAGAAAAGTAGCTAACACAGATGGAGGAATGGAGAAACGGATGGTACTTGGGTGTCTTGCTGAAGAACAGTGGAGGGAAGGACTGATGGATGATTGAAAGACTGGAGAGAGGAATGATGGGTGGATGATGATGTTTATGGAGGATATGGGAAGAGTAAATGATGGGGTAGTGGGTGAACAAATGAACAAGTTTGCACAAATCCCTTTGTTTTCCTTCCCACACTCTCCTGAGGTATTCCCTTCACCCACCCATTTCTGCCTACCTGCTGGGAACCCCTTGTGGCGCCACCCAACACCACCTGAAAAACCAGTACTTGAGGTGGACCAGGATAGGCCCTGGGGTTCAGAGAGAAGTCATAGAGATCCACACACAGCCCTGTCCACAGATAGATGCCCATGTTCTCTCCCAGTGCTCAGTAGCAAGAGTTGACCCCAGAAAGAGGTCAGCCAAGTTGCCAGGGTTTGTGCAGAAGCAAGTGGGAAAGGAAACCCTCCAAACAGGGCTGCAGCCAGTGCAGCCATGGGAACGGAAACCCTCCAGATAGGGCTGCAGCCAGCCTTGCTGCAGTACTGACATCATTTGTGGAACTGGAGAAAATGCTGATGCAGGAATGTGGGCTCTGGGCTGGTGGCCAAGGGCTGCTGATGGCCTGACAGAGGTGGCAAGAATGGCAGAGAGAAGTGGCTGGCAGCTTGGCAGAGGGGTCAGCTAGGGAACAGAGATACAGAGCAATAGAGATGAAGAGAGAGAGGAGAGGGGAGAAGATAGAGGGAGAGATGCATTAGGTAGAGATTACAGGACACACAGAAAGGGGTAGGGACACAGAGAATGACAAAGATGCAGAAAGTTGGGGTGAAGCTTGGTGATTCAAATTCAGAAAGAGCTGAATGTGGGAGGCATGGATGTGGGAGAGGCTTATAGGACCCCTTCCCTTCCCTGACAGGTTCCGGGTCAATGGTTATTGGTTGAGGCGAAGCCATTTTTCTTCAGTAGTGTAGCTACTGGCAAATTGTGCTCTAGTAAGTAACTATACCCATGCTCATACAAGCAATTCTAACTAAACTCAATAGGTTATGCTTCCAGCGGTTTCTGTCCCACCCTGTCCCGCAGTTGTTCAGTCCCAAAGAAACACACAAGGGTCTACATTAATTATAAACTGGTTGGCCTAGTAGCTCAGGCTTCTTATTAACTTTCTTACATCTTACATTAACCTATAATTCTTGTCTGTGTTAGCCACGTGGCTTGGTCCCTTTTATCAGTGAGGCATTCTCATCTTGCTTACTCTGTGTCTGGGTTACGACTGCTGCAGACTGAGTGTTTCCTCTTCCCAGAATTCTCTTATTCTGGCCGCCCCACCTCTACTTCCTGCCTGGCTACTGACCAATCAGTGTTTTATTAAAATAATACAACTGATAAATCTTTACAAAATACAAGATCATTGTCCCACAGCAGGGTTATTTAAAAAAAAAAAAAGACAGGAAAGAGGGAGGGGGAGGTATTTGGAAGAAGACTTCCAGAAGGATTGGGCGGGAAATAAGAGAGGTGAATGGAAGCCAGAAAGGACAATTGTAGCACGGTTACCAAAAATCTTTGGGGGTTCAACCTGAAGGTCAGAAAACCAAAACAGCCAGTCACTGACTCTTACCTCTACCTCAGTCCAAATTGGTGATCCAGCCTTCAGGAATCCTCAGAATGAGACTGACTGAGAGCTGCCCCTCTCATCTTATATTCCTCTCTAACGCTGGGATTAAAGGTGTGAACCACTACCGCCTGGTTTCTCCGGCATGCTAGTGTGGCTACTGGGATTAAAGGTGTGGGTTACCACTGCCTGGTCTAAGGCTGATCAAGGCGGCTGTTTTACTCTCTGATCTTCAAGCAATCTTTATATATTAAAATACAAAAGAAATATCACTATATTTCCCCTTTGAATAAAATTAAAAAGGCTATAGCTAATATAAGAAACACTATATGCAATAAATACAATGACTTTATACAATCTATATAGAAAATAAATACATCAGCAATGTCCAGTCCATTTGCATTTGAAAAATTCAGAGAAAATACTCCATATCTATCCTATCTTGGTGAATCAAAGTCTTGTTCCTAATTCACTATTCATCAAAACTTGCTTTTTGTGTCAGATAAACATGGAAAACTATATCTAGTTTTCAGCTCCCTCAGAGACCCAAGAAGGAAATAATATTAACTGAGTAAGCAGAGAGTGTGAGCAAGCTACTTCCAAAAAATGTGAGAAATGACAGAAACAGCTGGCTGCCTGGACAGTGGCCCAAAGTTCCTCTGTAATGTTGGGGCATCCATCTTCAGCCTACAGCCCTAGAATATCCGACACACTTTTCTGTGAGACAGAATATTCTGAAAGACTGTCCCTCCTTTTCTTGACAATGTTTGGCAGTTCCTCTCTTTGTGTCCTGCTTGTCCAATTAGGATAAAATACTGTCAGCAGTTGAGGCAAGGGCATTTTCTTGCCCAGTGACTTACTTTTGCCACAAAGAAAGTGAACTCCATGCGGAGTTTCTTTGATACTCATTTTTCTCTGTGGTAGATTGGTGCTGCCAGGAGCAGACATGCCTTGTTGTCATAAAAAGAGCCTCTGTTTTTAAAACATCTTAAATGCCATATTCTGTAGATCTCTGAAGTGTTTGAAGATGACCTGTCTATCTAAAAATATATCTTTGTCGGGGCTGGAGAGATGGCTCAGTGGTTAAGAGCATTGCCTGCTCTTCCAAAGGTCCTGAGTTCAATTCCCAGCAACCACATGGTGGCTCACAACCATCTGTAATGAGGTCTGGTGCCCTCTTCTGGCCTGCAGGCATACACACAGGCAGAACATTGTATACATAATAAATAAATATTTTTTAAAAAAACTAAAAAAAAATAAAAATATATCTTTGTTTGACCCTGAAAACATAGATAATGTGACTACAAGTTTGGTTTTAATAGGTGACTAATTACTAACTTATTTCCTTACTATTCTAAACAGTTGGTAATGATAAGTTTCAAGAACTAGAAATTTGAATTACATTATTAAATGAGTGGAAATGTATGTATAGCATGTTCTAACAAAATTAATCTCAAATTTGTATTGATATATAGAATTTGTATACACTCATACATAAAACATTTAAAATAGTAGTCACTTTATAAAAGTAGATTCAATAGTCTACCTTTTCATCTTATATCTAGAGCCTCCTTTTTTCTTTTCAGAGTAGATTCAATAATCTACCCTTTTATTCGATCATATCTATATTCCACTTTTTTTTAAAGGTGTATTTCAATTGTTTGGTTCTTTTTTATTTATTTATTAATTATGTATACAACATTCTGCCTCGATGTATGCACGCACGCCAGAGGAGGGCGCCAGATCTCAGTACAGATGGTTGTGAGCCACCATGTGGTTGCTGGGAATTGAACTCAGGACCTCTGGAAGATCAGCCAGTGCTCTTAACCTCTGAGCCATGCTCTTAACCTCTGAGCCATCTCTCCAGCTCTATATTCCACTTTTTTCTTTTCAAAACAAGAACCTTGCCGGGCGGTGGTGGTGCACGCCTTTAATCCCAGCACTCGGGAGGCAGAGGCAGGTGGATCTCTGTGAGTTCGAGGCCAGCCTGGTCTACAAGAGCTAGTTCCAGGACAGGAACCAAAAGCTATGGAGAAACCCTGTCTCGAAAAAAAAAAAAAAAAAAAAAAAAAAAACAAGAACCTTGAATCTAATTTCATTTGTTTAGCTTTTTTCTGACCATTACCAAAAACAACTTCTAACCAATTCCCTTCAAACAATGACAAATATCCATATTCTATTGAACAACCAAAAATCAACCACCACACTGAAGATGGAAGTTTCTGTACCACACAGTCCCACAGCCATTCAGTCCCAAATAAACACACAGAGGCTTATATTAATGATAAACAGGCTTATTACTAACTAGCACTTATAATTTAAGTTAACCAATAATTCTTATCTATATTTAGCCATGTGGCTTGGTACCTTTTCTCAGTGGGGCATTCTTATCTTGCTTCCTCTGTGTCTGGGTTGCAACTGACTTTCTGTATTTCCTCTTCCCAGAATTCTCCTAGTCTGGTTGCCCCACCTCTACTTTTTTCCTGGCTACTGGCCAATCAGCATTTTAATAAATGAATACAAATGACAAATCTTTTTTTATATTTATTTATTATGTATACAATATTCTGTCTGTATGCCTGAAGGCCAGAAGAGGGCGCCAGACCTCTTTACAGATGGTTGTGAGCCACCATGTGGTTGCTGGGAATTGAACTCAGGACCTTTGGAAGAGCAGGCAATGCTCTTAACCACTGAGCCATCTCTCCAGCCCCCAAACAAATCTTTTTTTAAAAAATATTTATTTATTTATTTGGTATGTATACAATAATCTGTCTGTGTGCATGCCTGCAGACCAGAAGAGGGCACCAGACCCCATTTCAGATGGCTGTGAGCCACCATGTGGCTGCTGGGAATTGAACTCAGGACCTTTGGAAGAGCTGGCAATGCACTTAACCTCTAAGCCATCTCTCCAACCCCAAATGACAAATCTTTACAGTGTATAAAAGCATTATCCCACAGCATGTCCCCTCTTTTTCTTTTCAAAGCAAAACCTCTGAATCTAATCGCCTTTGTTTAGCTTTTTTCCTGACCATGATCCATAACAACTTGTAACCAACACACTAAATAAAGACAAACATCTATAATCCATTATTTTGGGGAATGCAGGCATAGTTTTCTAAGCTTCATCCTGCTGATTGTGGGTGCTGGTAATTTTATGGGGACCCAAAGAAAATTTAAGATTATGCTTAAGCCCTGACTGGAGTATTCTGTGAGGTTGGAACATCTCAGCAGCAGTCTTGAAACTGGTCTGGATGTAGAACTCGGAGAAAACTGCAGCAGAGGTGTTCTAAAACGTTGGATCATCTGAGCCGTCCACTCCTAGCGGAGATTTTTCAGGGGGTCTTCCTTGATCAAACCTCATTTTTCTTGACTGAGAATAAATCCACAGTTTCTCTTTTCCTGTTCAACTTTACTTAAATTTTCTGATTTGCAACCTGCCTCTCCTGATTTACTTGTATCAGTATGGAATGCAGGGGCTTGAGTTATTGGTGTGTCCTGTACAATGTGAGGAAGGATCCAATTAGTTCTCTTTATAAATTGAATTCTCTCGCTTTAGGGATCATTGTTCTTAATCTCTCCCAAAAAAATCACTGCAAGCTCTCTGCTAGGGTTTACTTTCTTCCCATAACTTGTCAATTTCATCATTATTAAAAGATACTATAATCTCTGCTGGGTCTATTCCTGCTAATTGACAAAGTCCTAATTTACCTTTTAGAATTAACTCAGAGACTTTTTCCAAGTAAGTTTTCAGTTGTTAATTCTTTATGTTAAAAAGATCCATTCTAAGATAATATCTTCCCTCTGCATTAAAATTCCTGTATGAGAATGTTTGGAGGGTAACATGACCAGAATGTAGTTAAGATTCAGATCCACATGATCCACATGTGCTTTCTGTAATTTCTCTTTAATCAAAGCCAATTCTCTGCCAGCTTCAGCTGATAATTTCCTGGGACTATTTAAGGCCTTGTCACCATCTAAGATTTTGTTTAAATTAATTAGAAGCTATCCCAATAGTAGGCTGAAGATGGGAAATGTGACCTAGCAATCTTTGGAAGTCATTAAGAGTTTTTGATCAATCTCTTCTAATTTGTACCTTTAGGGGGTCTAATTTTTTTGGCAAACCTATTTTATAACTTAAATAATTACTAAGATCTTTTTGTGTTTTTTTCTGGAACAATTGTAATCCCCAACAAGGAAAATCTTTCTTTACTTCTTCAGACATTCTTTCTAAAGTATTTACATTTGAATCAGATAGTAAAATGTCGTCTATGTAATAGTAAACTTCAAATTCAGGAAATTGCTTATGTACCATTTCCAATGGCTAAGTTAAAAAATATTGGCACAGGGTGGGGCTATTTAACATTCTCTATAGGAGAATTCTTCGTTGATATCTCTTAGCAGGCTGAGAATTATTTTAAGTAGGAACCATGACGGCAAAATTTTCTCTGTCTTTTTCTTGTAAAGGTATAGGGAAAAAACAATCTTTTAAATCAATAACTTTAAGAGGCCATCTTTTGGCAACAGAGAAGGCGAAGGAATGCCAGACTGTAGAGAGCCCATTGGCCGAATCATCTTATTAACAGCTCTAAGATCTGTTACCATTCTCCATTTTCCAGATTTCTTTTTAACAACAAATACAGGAGAATGCCAAGAGCTGGTTGATTCTTCAATATGCTGAGCATCTAGTTGCTCCTCTACCAGCTGTTCTAAAGTCTGCATTTCTCTGTTGTTAAAGGCCATTGCTTAACCCATATAGGTTTCTTTGTTAACCATTTTAAAGGTAGGGTCATTGGAATCTCTGAGGGTTCTCTAGTTGTTAGCCTGTGTTTTTATACAGCCTGAATGGTTGGTGACTGTTTTTGATAGTACCTTATAATATCCTTCCCAGAAACATGTATTGGTTTATGGTCTGTTTCTGAGACCGGAGGAATGTTAATCTGGGTATTCCATCGCTACAGCAGATCACGACCCCACAGATTCACTGCTGTATTGGCCACATATGGCCTCAGCCTTCTCTGTCCTTCTGGCCATATGAATTCAACCCATCTCTTTTTTGTTTTTTGTTTGTTCATTTGAGACAGGGTTTCTCTGCCGCTTTGGAACCTGTCCTAGTACTAGCTCCTGTAGACCAGGCTGGCCTCAAACTCACAGAGATCCACCTGCCTCTGCCTCCCAATTAGTGGGATTAAAATCATGAGCCACCACCAACTGGTTCTTTCTTTTACCTAAACTAAAATTCCAGTTCCTAGAAATTGAATCTGCTTCCCGAAGAGGCCAATTCAGATGCCAAGATTCTGGAGTGATAATAGTGACATCTGCACCTGTGTCTAATCATCCTTCAATTATAGTGTTATTTATTCATACTCTCAGCTTTGGTTGTGATCGTTTATAGAAGTCTGCCAAAATATACACTTTCTATTTTCTACTGGAAGTTTTGATCCACCCCCCATGGTTATTCTATCATCCAGAGCAGTATCGGTTTTTACAACAGGCATTGGACTTTCTAATTTTCCTGGGAAGGCGTGTCCTCTCAGTGACTGAGAATAACTGGGCCACATTCGACCTGGGGCCCTGAAAGAGGACCCCAAGGAATTTCTCAATGGTAATGGGTTCCTTATTTGTTTCCTGTTGATCTACATTCATTGGTCCAGTGTCAGCCTTTGCCACATCTTCTATATAATCCAGAAGTTTGGGGCCTTCTATTTGAATCATTCTCAGATGAAACATTTTTTTCTAGGAATGCCCTGTCTACAATTCCTTATCAGGTGGTCTGTTCTACCTCAATTAAAACATTTGTATTTTGATGTCTCTTCATACCTTTGGAAATCACTTCTCCTACTTAAGCCTCAGTGTTATAGTCAAAAGACTCAAAATTGGCTGTGTGTAGGATCTATTCATCCATTGGTGATGATCTGATCTTTAAGGGCCCAAATATCTTTTTGCATTCTAAACAGGCATTTTCAAAAGCCAGAGATCCAATGAGTACTCGTCTAGCTTCTGGCTCTGCTGCTGATATTTGTACAGCTTTAGTTAATCTTTGCAAAAAATCACTAAATGGTTCTCTTGGGCCTTAGTATACAATTCAATTTTTTTTCTTAGTCCCAATCATTCAAGGCTGCTGTACTGACTGCATACAGACAGGATATGTTCAGTGTGTGTGTGTGTGTGTGTGTGTGTGTGTGTGTTTATATAGCTTGACTGTCTGGATCAGCATAAAAACCCTCACCAAGAATTTGATCTTGGGAGGCTTTAAAACCTCAGACTCTGCCTTCATGTTCAAGGACTTTAACTTCCTCTCTCCAATAACTTTTCCACTGTAACTGTGGACCATGATCTAATACAGTTGAGACTATCTGAAGCCAATCGTGTGGAGTAACCTTATTTCTTGAAGCCCATGTCTTCACCTCACATATGGTGAATGCATGCCATAAAAACTACAGCTTCCTTAATATGTTTTAGATCTTTTATATGTATAGGCTCCCATTCACATTCTGTATATCTTCTGGGTATTTGCTATTTGTTGGCTTTTCAGAGATAGTAACAGGAGCTACCACTCTTCGTGAGTCATCTCTGACTCTGATTGGTACTGGCAATGTTCAGTCTTTACTGCTTATCAGTTCTGACAAGGTTTTTTTTTTTTTTTGAGACAGGGTTTCTCTGTAGGTTTGGATCCTGTCCTGGAACTAGCTCTTGTAGACCAGGCTGGCCTTGAACTCACAGAGATCCGCCTGCCTCTGCCTCCTGAGTGCTAGGATTAAAGGCATGCGCCACCACCACCTGGCCAGTTCTGACAAGTTCTTTAATGGTTTCAAATCTATGTATCATTGTCTTTTCTGAATTTCTTGACCTGTGGATATTTCCTATGATTTCATCAAACCAATTAATCTCTGGTTCTCATCATGCACATATGATCCCAAGTTTTTAAATTTTTCCATTAATGATATCTTCTCATCCTTAGCGATTATTTGGACGGCATGTAGATTGCCTTCAAGGACTGATGTTCTATCTGCTAGCCTGCCATAACTTTTTAACAGAGTTTGATTGTCAGTTCCACAGTGTGACTCCTTTCAGATACTCTCTCAGTTCCATTCTGTAAGATTTCATAACCCGTTGACATGGAGTGAATTTTGCCTGTCAAATTACAATTATCATTTTCAATGGTATAAATCCTTCTGGCCAACGTCTCATTATAGTCTGTAAAGTCTGTATCATTTCTACAAGTTTCTCATTCTTGACTCTGTTAGCAAACCGTTTCTTTAAGAATGTATTATGACATATCAAACTAATAGCAGCTCTGGCTAAGAATGTATATATCCCAGGTAGGTCATAGCCCTCTGCTAGAATTCCCTCCACAGTAGAAATGGAAATTCCTGGGTGGTGATATTATCAGTCATTATCAGATGACTTAGCTCTTTTAAAACCTTGGTTCAGATGAGAATTTTAAGGTGTAATAACAATGTGAGCCAGTAGGTGTCACAGTTACATTACTAAAGCAATCCAGAGACCTTGGTGCTCTGGTCTTACTTGTTCTGAAGTCACAAACCTGGGAATTTTCTAAGCAGAACTCAAAACTCATACTGAAGGGATTTTTGCTAAAGATCTGCCAATCAGAGCAGCTGTGCAGCAGGCATGGTGGGCTGTGGGAGACAAGGGAAGCTGCAGAGTCACAGTAAGTCATGGTAGCTGTGCAAGAAGGCTTGGCAGCAAACTGCGGAAACCATAGGAGTCACAGAAAGGCACGGGAAGCTGTATGGATGCTATGCGGGCCGGCAGCAAGCCGTGGGTGCCATGGGAAGCTGTGGGTGGGGGAATGGGCAGGGCAGAAGAGGAGCCTAAGCCCAGGCAAATGGGAGTTGGGAGTACTAGTTTTTCTCTGGAATCCAGGTGGCTAGGTTTGGGTCTAACTCCAGTCTCTGCTTGGGGGAGGGAGGAGATGAGAAAAATCCTCAGGGAAATAGTCTCAGGTATTGCAAGGTGAGGCCACCAGGCTAGCTTAGTCTGAAATAACCACACAGAAATTGTATTGATTAAATCACTGCTTGGCCATTAGCTCTAACTTATTATTGGCTAACTCTTACATATTAGTTTAACCCATCTCCATTAATCTGTGTATCACCACGTGGCAGTGGCTTACGGGAGATTCTAACCGGCATCCATCTCAGGCGGAGGATCCATGGCTTCTCTGACTTTGCTCTTCTTCCTCCCAGCATTCAGTTCTGTTTTCTCTGCCTACCTAAGTTCTGCCCTATCAACTAGGCCAAGGCAGTTTTATTCATTAACCAATGAAAGCAACACACAAACAGAAGGAACTCCTACACCACTCAGGCAAATTCTTTTGTGGATTCATACTCCAAATATTGGGTGTCAAATGTAGCATGATTAATAGAAATCCAGAGACAGATATTGGGGTTCAACCTGAAGGTCAGAAAAGTTAAACAGTCTTACCTCTTACCTCTACCTCAGTCTGAAATGATTAGCCTGCCTCCCTTCTTATATTCCTATCTAGGGCTGGGATTGAAAATATCCACCACTACCTGCCCAGTTTCTAAGCCAAACTACTGTGGCTACTGGGATTAAAGGTGTGTGTCACCACTGCCTGGTCTGTAAGGGTGATCAGGGTGGCTGTTTTACTCTCTGATCTTCAGGAGAGCTTTATTTATTAAAATACAAATGAAATACATGTGGCCATGTTGAAGAGAACTTAAAAAATAAGAAGAGATATCAGGCTGGAGGCTAATGAAGTGCGGAGAGTCTGAATTTCATCAGAATACATAATACAGATATATGAAATACCAAAGAATAAATAAAACAAGTAGGCATATGTGTATATCTGATTTTACTCATTTAAGAACTTAGGTTGGGTTCCACAGAGACAGAGATAGAGAAAGGGAGGGAGGACAACACGGTTTGGAGGATTGATAGTTGTAGCTACTCTTCTGTTGCTGGGACCAAATGCAGCTTAGGGGAGGGAAGGCCTTATTCCACTCACACTTCCAGGGCACAGCCGTCCTTGAGGGAAGCCAGGAACCTGAGGGCAGGAATCATGGAGGAAAATTACTTTCTAGCTTGCTTGTCACCCATGCCTCTCCTTGGCTATCTTTCTTATAAATTCCAGGTCCACCTGTCTACGGAATGGTCCTACCCACTGTGAGCTGGGTCCTGCAACAGCCATTAACAATCCAGGAAGTCCCAACAGATGTGCCTACAGGCCAAGCTGCGCTAGGAGATTCCTCAGAGGAGGCTTCTCTCAGCTCTCAGCTGTGTGGAGTTGACAGTCAAAGTGAGCCTGGACAGAGGCCGTCCACTGAGTCCTTGTCACTAGAGAGACGAGGAAAAAGGCATTTAACACTTGATCCCCAGTTTGAAAAGCATGTCTCTCTGGGCAGGCTATGGGACTTCAAAGGGAGCCATTCCCAGCTTGCTCTGTGTCCTGCTTGTGGTTATGATGTGAGCTTTCAGCTTGCTGTTCCTGCAGCCCCCATTGATTCTCATCCCTCTGCAACTCTAAGGCCAAGTAAACCTTTTCTTGTATAAGTCGCCTTGGTAATGGTGTTGATCACAGCAACAAAGAGTGGGTCATCCAGGCCGCACAGAATTCCAGGCCAACCTGCTTGGTCTCACAAGGATCAGGAAGGGTCAAGTCCACTGGGCTGGGCTGCACTGTTAGACACAGAAGTGCACTCATTCATTCATTCAGTGTGCACGCCTCTACCCTGAGGGCTTCCGCAGTCAGTGATGCTCCTTGTCCTACAGAGATGGGATTGAAGAAGGCAGCTTAATGATACGTATTTTGAAATTCTCCGGTTGTGGGTTTTGTTAAGAAAAAAAATCCTAAAAGGGGGCAGCTATGCCAACGCAAGAAATCCAATTAGGTCAGATCAAACCAAATCAAAATGCCCATCGTTTTATTAAGTACAGCACTCTCGGGCATGGTAGGGAGAGAGGACAGCAGGGAGCCCATGCAAACCAGGAACCATGTGTTTCTCCTCTGGGAGCTCACTTAAATACCCTGTGGGAGTGGTGCTGACCCCCCAGGGAGGGGTCAGGACCTGGCATGCTGGGATTTGGAGTCCAGACTAATGCAACTCCCAGGACAGGGGCTGGGGGCTACGCTCCAGACTTAACAGGTTTCTCTGCCAATGCCAGATCTAGCTGGATTAATAAAACCAGGTTTAATAAACAGATCAAAGCAACTCCTTGGTGACTCTCGGGGGGGGGGGGGGGGAGGGGGGGAGGCAGGAGAGAAATCCCCTGGCTGGTCTAAGGGCCAAGGCTTAAGTACCCTGTAGGCATCTCAAGGGGAGCGGTAGGCTTACTGAAGGTGGGATCTGGAGAGAGAGGGGTGGGGACAAGGTGGGGAGCTTCCACCAAACAAAAGAGAGGAAGGGAAGGGCCAGAGAAGCCCCGGAGCCCTTGCCTTGTGCACACAGGACTCAGTGTTCAGCTCCCAGAACCACAGGCATGCAGGAGCACTCTCATTGTCCAGTGCATGCACCCCTCAAACCCTCCCTTCCTCCCTCCCTCCCTCTCTGAAAGAACACTGAAAGTCATAGCCACAGAAGATTGTTTGAGACCACTGAAGTATGGACTTTTTTTAATTGCCAGTAACAGCCAGGCATAGTGGGGCATGACGTTAATCCTGCCACTCAGGAGGCAGAAGCAGGCTCACTGTGAGTTCGAGGTCAGCCTGATCTACATAGTAAGTTCCAGTGATACATGGTGAGCCCTGTCTTGAAAAAGACAAAAAAAACCCCAACCCTCTTGTAAGCATCCAGACGAACATGGCTTCCCCTCCCCCACTTCCACAGCTCCTGTCCCCAGGGGCCGGTCGAATACCCCCCCCCCCCAATACCTTCATCTCATTAAACCCCTCACCTAAGTCTGCCTATCTGGCATATTTGTCTGTCTCTCACCCACCGTGGGCTCTCACCGGCTGCCAAAGTCCCTCTCGGGCAGAATCAAAACACCTCCCCAAACAAAACCAGCTAGACTGAAGGAAGATAGTTTCTCAGTTCCTAACAGGGAATCGCGAGCTTCAGACACAGCCAATCACCGGAAAGCGGGTTGTCTTCCCCTCCCCCTGTCTTTGCTCCAAGCAAGTTCTGTACCCGCAAGGTGGCACACTGGCTACCGAGAAAGAGAATGAGACTCTAGCTTTGGTTACAGAATCTGGATTGATCTGTAAACTCAGAAAGCAGTCAGCAGAGACAACACAACAGAGACCTCCTGGGAAGGAAGAGCAGGGATTCCAGCCTCAGGGTTTCTGCAGCTGGAAGGCAGGGGCCAGCCTAGGCTATAGAGGCAAACTGTCTCAAGGGGGAGGGGAGATGTTAAGAAGAGGGTGATACAAGATACAAAGAGAGAGCCTGGGGGGCACAGAGACAAAACTTCCTTGACGGCCTAACTGGGCTCCTGCCTGCATAAAACCTCCGGTCCTGGCCCTCAGTTCCATTTTTCCCACATTCAGGAATATGAACCCCAGCCCGGCTTCCCCTCTAGCGGCACCATGGTAACCAGACCCAGCCTAACGTCCCCTCCCCCTCAGAGAACTCAGTTTGTTTGTCTCCAGGTACCTAGTCGGGGATGAACAGAGGGCAAGTGGGCACAGACAGGGGATGAGAGAGGGGCGGGGCGGGGCGGCAGGGGGATGGAGCCAGAAGTAGCAATGGAAGAGAGACTGAGGAATCAATCTGGGAGAAGGGGAAGTAGAGAGGCTCAGAGAGGGTGACAGGGTTGGGGAGAGACTCCAAAGGATGAAGAGGGGGCAATCCGGGGGGCTAGGGAGCTGTTGGGGAGGCTGATGGAGAAGGCTGGGGAGATGGAGGGAGAGACCAGTGAGAAGGGGAAGAGGAGAGAGTCTCCTGGGAGAAATGTAGAGGACAGCTGGAGAGTGGGGTTGGGAGGGAGGCAGGCAGAGAAGTTGGGGGAAAACCGAAGACAGGGATGGGGCAGGAGGGGTGGAGAGACCAGAAGACGGGGAGAGACGGGGAAGGAAGTAGACTGGGGCGCACACCGAGTCCCCGAGGTTAGGGGAACGCGCGTGTCCTTGTGGTCTCAGCCTTCCAGTTCCGTGTTTGTCCCACGTGGTTTCAAAGAGCAAGAAGCAGGAGCCGACGGAAAGAGCTGGGGTGTGTGGTCCAGTGTGAGCACGCCGCCCCACCTCCCTGGACCTCCTCCGACCCGCCTCTCCAGGATGCAGTCAGGGGTGGAGCCACACAGCTCCCCAAACCTGGCCGGCCACGGCTTGCACAGGGAGGCAGGTGAGCAGGCCTGCGGGGCAGGCTAACCGGCTTTCCCGCACAGTTGGTCCTCGAGCTTCGAACTACATTTCCCAGGAGCCCCTGGTTGAGAGTCTGGGTATAGAAGAACTACATTGCCCTTGGGACTCTGCAAGTCTCTCGCCAGTGGGGTAAGCCCCAAAGTACATCTCTCAGAGGACTTTGCAATTCCCCGGGCTCTTAACTACTTTTTCTAGGAGGCTTCCTTGCTAATAGTCTGGAGTCAAAACTACATTTCCCAGGAGACTTTGCAGGGCCTTAGTCAAGACGCTGGACTACGAACTACATTTATCATAGGACTCTGCAGGTCCCTGGCTAATATTCTGAGGCCAGAACCACATTTTCCACCAGTCTCTGCAGTTACCGGGCTAATTAATAGTCTTACATGAAGTTCTGTCGCTCACAGAACGCTACTTCTGGGCCCAAACCTGTTTCCCACGAGACACTGCAGTTCCCTAGCTAATACTCCGTGTTTAGAACTGATTTTCCCATCACCCTCTGCAGTTCTCTGACAGATACCCTCGGTTTACATTTGTAAATTATTTAATTTGTAAATTATTTAATTTGTAAATTATTTAATTTACCTTGAAATGCTGCAGTGTCCTGGCTAACATTTCTGAGCCCAGAACTTCATGAGCCTCCTGGGCCTCGACAATGCCTCTGAGTTCATTTCTTTTCTAGATGCCTTCACTCCTTGGCCTTGCAGAATAGTTTACCGTCTTCCTGTCTTCAGTCCCTGTTCTTTATTTCAGATGGCCCCACCACCAACCCAGATGCTGAAACAGACCCCAGATGCCAACCTTTCACTCCAGCCCCTCGCGGTTCCTCCCCCTGCACCCCCCATCCTTGTCTTACTGACTTCTGGCTATGTCTGGTTTTCTCTGTCCATAGTTCTGACTCCAACAGAGACCTTACCTCCTTGTTGTTAGTCTCTTCTCCACCAGGGGCCAGCCTGGTTCCAGGGAGTCTTTCTAACATACACCCAGACCATCGCTGCCTCTTGCTCACGTCAGCCCCAGGCTTGCAACCCCTGTCAGCACAGTTCACCCGCTTCCCAGTAAGACTCTGCATGGCTATAAATAGCAGAAAGAATAGAAATGGCGTTGTCCTACACAAAAAACAGGGATTAAATTTAGTGACACCATCAGGGAGCCAGTTCCTTTCATCTCCCAAGGTTCTAATCAGAGATACATTTCCTTGGTATAACAGCTCGCCTTCCTCGTGGTCACAAGGCCATAGTTTCAACATCATTTCCAGAAGTCTTCATTCAGAGAGCTCCCGTGATGTCCTCTTCTCCCATCTCGGCTAACACTCAGTTGCCCACCTCATCTTACCTAGCAAGAGGAACAACATGACCTTATTATTCCACTGTAGGGTTTCAGCTCAAGCTGCACCCATGACTCATTTAACAAAAATCTCTGCCACTAGGGCTCAGGTAGTCCTAGGTTTTAAATGGTTACCAGGTGGTGCTGACAAGCTGTCTGGTTTAAGCCTAATGAATATTCCTGAGGATCTGGGAGCAGAACTATAAACATCAAGACCTGACCCCCCCCATGACCCATTTCCTCCGTCTGCACCCCCCACCTCCAAAAGATCCCATCACTACAAAACAGCACCCCCGACTAGGTGTCCTGTGTTCAAATGCTTGAGCCAGTGGGAACATTTCATATGCAAACTCCGAACTTGCTAACCTCCTACAGCCTTTCGGTCCCACTGGGGGCCCCACCTCCTTAGGGAAGTGGTCTGTGCTAGGCCTGGGGAAGAATTTCCTCTCCACTGGGAACTCTCAGGGGAGAAGTGGGTATCAGTCATTTAATACCGTGTTAAGTTTTCTGGTGAACGAATTCTTTCCAGTGTCCTCCAGGATACATAGGAAGCCATAGAGATGCTGTTAAGGATTGAAATTCTTGAATCTAGCTAATTAGTAAATACTTTTTCTTTCAATGTTTGGAATCAAACCCAAGGATTTGTGAGTGCCAGGCAGGGGCTCCCAGTCCCTCACTGTGGGATTCTAGGCAGGTGCTCTACCACTGAGTCACCTCATTAGGTGTGGTGTTTGAATAAGAATGGCTCTCCAAGGCTCAGGTATTTGAATGCTTAGTCACCAAGGAGTGGAACTGTTTGAAAGGATTGGTGGGTGTGGCCTTGCTGGTGTTTCTCACGCCAGCCCCACCCCTCTCTTTGCCGGTGGACTAGGATGCAGCTCTTAGCTCTTAGCTACTGCCCAGTGTCACGCCTGTTACCATGCTTTCCTGACACGGTGGTAATGGATTAAGCCTCTGGAACTGTGAGCAAGACCCTGATTAAGATTGCCTTGGTCATAGAGCACTGACTAGGACAGGAGTTGGTGCCAGGGAGCAGGGTACGGCTGTGACAAGCCTGACTAGGCTGCTCAATGAAGGAAAGTGGACTTTGGGACTTCGGACTAGAAAAGCAGTTGAGTGCTTTAGATGAGGCTGAATGGGCCACACTAGTAGGAACAGGCATGTTGCAGATATTACTTTATTTAATTGTGTAAGAGTGTGTTGTGTTTGCTTGTGCTGCATTTGTTTAATTATGTAAAGATGTGTTGTTGTTTTACCTTGCCTGCTTAAGGCACCTGATTGGTCTAATAAAAAGCTGAACAGCCAATAGTTAGGCAGTGAAGGGATAGGTGGATCTGGCGGGCAGAGAGAATAAGTAGGAGGAGGAATCTAGACTGCAGAAAAAGAGAAGAGAGAATGAGGGAGAAGGAGAGGGAGAAGGAGAGGGAGACACCTGGGGCCAGTTGGCTGCCAGACAGACAGACATGGACAAGTGAAACAAACAGAATGAAAGGTAAAAAGCCCCAAGCAAAGCCTAGGTGAAGATAAACAGGTTAAAATAAGTTATAAGAGCTAGTGGGACAACCATAAGATAAGGCTGAACGTTCATAACTAATAAGAAGTATCCATGTCGTGATCCGGGAGCTGGTTGGTGGCCAAAAGAATTATGTTACCTTTGTTCCTTAGTCCACATACGACTAAGGAAGCTAAGAGACAAAGAAACAAACTGGACATGGTTCCTGTACTCGGCTCTGTCGTGCAGTGACTGAGTATTCTGAGTAGGAACAGCAAGCTAAGTAAAAAAAAATGCTCGCCACAGTGTGGGCACCCACCTCCCAGAGCTGGGGCTGTTAAATGCAGTTCCCGGTTAGACTCAGCTCCCAGTTGAACGCAGCTCTTGGTCAGGCTCTCGACCATAAAGCTTAGCTTTCGTGGACCTGAGCAGGGCAGAGCCACCCACCACTGCAAAGTGCTTAGCAGTTTGAGGTTTGGTTCATGCGGTCAGAAAAGGCTAGAGACATGCAATAAAGATGGACCCAGATGGAAAAATCCTCTAAACAGGTTGCAGTGTGTTTAAAAATGTGCATAAAAACGGGTATAGACAGTCTTAGAAAAAATAGTTTATAAATAATAAAGTCTTTAAAGAGAGAGTAAAGGAATATAAAAGAATAAGCCATGTAAAGATGAGAAACACACAGGGAGTCTGGATCCTGAATGGTGTTGTGTTGACTGCGAATGTTTTGACGCTGCACACAGCAGCTTCTGAGAGACAGGACTGTCAAAGGGACTGCTGAACTAAACCAGCCTAGATACTTTAGGCATGCCTTAACTTTAAAATGGAAGTCAGAAAATGTATTGCATTGGGGGAAGAGGCTATACTTTTGTTTTCACAGAAAATGAAAGTTTATAGATTCCTTCAAAGTGAATAGAGATTAGTTTTGATCAAGGCAGACATCCTGAAAGTCTTTACTACAGACATAAAAAAAATTAAACCAAGAAAACCTGCAAGACCGTTGACGTATATACTGGTCTCTGCATGGGAGCAGCTTTGAGGCTGGACAACAAATACTACAGCTAGTTTTCCCAGAACTTGATCATTCTCTCAAGTTTCTCTGGGTCCCTACAGGTACCATCACACCAGACAGTAGGAAATAATTTTAAGACTATGATGCCCACATTTCCAAGAGGTGGGTTGGATAGGTTTTGTTCATTCAGTGGGATATGGATGTTTGTCATCATTTAGGGGGCTGTTTGCAAACTGTTATGGGTCATGATAAGGAAAAAAACTAAGCAAAGAGGTTGGATTCAAGGATTTTTTTTCTGAAAAGAAATAGGGGGGCTAGAAATGCTAGGGTAAAAGGATAGATTATTGAATCTGTTTTAAACTAAAAAGCAACTATTAATCTCAAATATTTTATATTGGTATGAGTTTTGTATATTGATGCAAATTTCAGGCTTTTTTGTTTTAACATACTTTATATATGTTTCTACTTTTATTTAAGTGATTTTGTATATTGATACGAATTTAAGGTTATTTTTGTTACAACATACTGTATATATGCTTCTACTCTTGTTTAAGGCATTGTACTTAATGCAGTTCATTTTATTTTTTTCTTTTTTTAATTTTTTTATTTTATTAAAAATTTCTGCCTCCTCCCCGCCTTCCATTTCCCTCCCCCTTCCCCCACTCCCCTCCCCCTCCCTCTCCAGTCTGAGCAGTCAGGGTTCCCTGCCCTGAGGGAAGTCCAAGGTCCTCCCCCCCCTCCATCCAGGTCTAGGAAGGTGAGCATCCAAACAGGCTAGGCTCCCACGAAGCCAGTACATGCAGTAGGATCAAAACCCCTGCCATTGTCCTTGGTTTCTCAGCAGCCCTCATTGTCCACCATGTTCTGAGAGTCTGGTTTTATGCTTTTTCAGTCCGAGTCCAGCTGGCCTTGGTGAGCTCCCATTAGATCGACCCCACCGTCTCAGTGGGTGGGCGCACCCCTTGCGGTCCTGACTTCCTTGCTCATGTTCTCCCTCCTTCTGCTCCTCATTTGGACCTTGGGAGCTCAGCCCAATGCTCCAATGTGGGTCTCTGTCTCTATCTCCATCAATTGCCAGATGAAGGTTCTATGGTGATATGCAAGATATTCATCAGTATGGCTATAGGATCGGGCCATTTCAGGCTCCCTCTCCTCAGCTGCCCAAGAAACAAGCTGGGGACATTGCCCTGGGCACCTGGGAACCCCTCTAGAGTCAAGTCTCTTGCCAGTCCTAAAATGGCTCCCTTAATTAAGATATGTACTTCCCTGCTCCCATATCCACCCTTCCTTTATTCCAACCATCCCATTCCCCCAAGCTCTCCCCATCCTCCCCTTCTCACTTTTTTCTCCCCATCTTCCCTTTCCCCCATCCCACCCCACCCCCAAGTTCCCAATTTTTTTCCCCAGCAATCTTGTCTACTTCCCATATCCAGGAGGATAAATATATGTTTTTCTTTGGGTTCACCTTCTTATTTAGCTTCTCTAGGATCGTGAATTATAGGCTCAATGTCCTTTATTTATGGCTAGAAACCAATTATGAGTGAGTACATCCCATGTTCATCTTTTTGGGTCTGGGTTACCTCACTCAGGATAGTGTTTTCTTTTTTTTTTTTTTTTTTTTTTTTTTAAATATTTATTTATTTATTATGTATACAATATTCTGTTTGTGTGTATGTCTGCAGGCCAGAAGAGGGCACCAGATCTCATTACAGATGGTTGTGAGCCACCATGTGGTTGCTGGGAATTGAACTCAGGACCTTTGGAAGAGCAGGCAATGCTCTTAACCGCTGAGCCATCTCTCCAGCCCCAGGATAGTGTTTTCTATTTCCATCCATTTACTTGCAAAATTCAAGATGTCATTGTTTTTTACCGCTGAGTAGTACTCTAATATGTATATATTCCATACTTTCTTCATCCATTCTTCCATTGAAGGGCATCTAGGCTATTTCCAGGTTCTGGCTATTACAAATAATGCAATGCAGTTCATTTTAAAACTTAATGGTTGTTATAAACCATTTAGGATAATTAAGAAGTGCAGTTTAGTAATTAGTCATCTATAACAATGAAACTTGAAGTTATGTTAGGTATGATTTCAAGATCATACATAACTATATTTTAGCCAGGCAGTGGTGGTACATGCCTTTAATCCCAATACTCAGGAAGCAGAGGCAGGCAGATCTTTGAGAGTTCAAGGCCAGCTTTATGTACAGAGTGAGTTGCAGGACAGCCTGAGCTACACAGATAAACACTGTCTTGGAAAAAAAACCGAACTATATTTTAGATATATAGATAGTCTTCAGACTCTTCAAAAACATACAGAATATGTTTTTTTTAACTATTTTGTTAACATAGGACTTTTATGACAGTGAAAGCCGTCTGCTTCTGGCAGCACCAATTTACTTCAAAAAAGGATGATGTGTATCAAAGAAACTCCATATGGAGTTTGCTTTCATTGTAGCAAAACTAGCCCTTTGGGCAAGAAACTGCCCTTTCCTTGACTGCTGACCATCCAAACTGAACATGCAGTACACAAAGGAATGCAATTGCTGAACTTTGCCAAAACAAGTCAGGAGAGTCCTTCAAAATTCCTGCTTCATAGAAAAGTCTGCCAGATCTTCTAGGTCTGTAGGACAAAGATGGATGCCCCACGATGATGCAGAGGAACCTTGAATGACTCTCCAGGCAGCTAGATGTCTCTGCCAATTTCTATAGTTTTGGAAGTGGCTTGTTCTTCATTTCCTGTTTACTAAGGTAACATATCCTTCTGGGGTCACTGACGGAGTTGAAGACTAGATAGTTACAATTATAGTTTTCCTTAGTTATGACAGAAGGTAAATTAAGTACAGAGCTTTGGGTTCATGAAGATAGGATAGATAATAGAGTGATTTCTCCAAATTTGCCAAATCCAAAGGGACTGGATATTGTAAATGTAATTCTTACTTGATAATTGTTCTTATTGTATATAGTTTCACTATGGTGAAGTTAAATCCTTTTTTTTTATTTAGACAAAAAGAGGGAAATGTTGCAGAATATTACTTTAACTATGTAAAGGTGTGTTACATTTATTTACGCTGCATTTGTTTAATGGTGTAAAGCTGTGTTGCCATTTCACCTTGCCTGCCTAAGGCACCTGACTGGTCTACTAAAAAGCTGAATGACCAATAGATAGGCAGTAGAGGGACAGCTGGGGCTGGCAGGCAGAGAGAATAAGAAGAAAGAGGAATGTAGGCTCAGGAAAGAACAGAAGAGAGAAAGTAGGAGAAAGAGAGAAAGATGCCTGGGGCCAGACATTCGGGCAGCCACCGCCAACCTGTCTGGTTAGACACTGACTAAGTAGGAAAAGTGAGACATAAAGAATGAAAGAAAAATAAAGAGTCTTGAGGCAACAAGAAGATGCAGACAAACAGATGAGTTATAAGTTATAAGAGCTGGTAGGACAAGCATAAGATAAGGCTGGGCATTCATAACTAAGAAGTCTCCATGTCATGATTTGAGAGCTGGTTGGTGGCCCAAAGAAAGTGTGTTACACACGGGAGACACTCTTGAGGGTGATTTGAATCGTAGGGGCCCAGCTCAAGAAGTTTCAGAGAACTAAATGGCTAGAGACTCTTTGTGGTGGTTTGAATAAGAATTGTCCCCGTTGGTTCGTATCTTTGAATGCTTGGTCATCAAGGAGTGGCGCTACTTAGAAGGATTAGGATGTGTGGCCTTGCTGGAGGAAGTGTGTCAAGAGGGGTGGTTTTGAGGTTTCAGAACCAAGCCCAGAGGCCTTTTCTTTTCCTATTGCCTACAGATCTGTATTAATACAAGTACAGATTGTGCATTGTACACAAGCCGGTCAGAGATGATTTTCTGTTGCGTGTTTGAGCAGGTAAAATATACATTATGTATCTTGTAGTTCTTTTAGGTTTATTTCTTTATGTATGTACCCAGGATTTTCAGGGGATCTTCCTTGATCAAATCTGATTTTCCTTAACCCAGAATGAATCCATAGCCATTCATTTGTTGTAGAAATAGAAGCATAACCTCTCCCCCAAAGTGACATATCTTTTGACCTAAATTTTGAAGCTAAGATACTTTTAAACTATTTATGTTTGATTTAGTAGCTTTTATAATTAAATATCTCCTAGCACTTATCATTTGCTCATTAACAGTTAAAAATCTAAAGACACACAATAACATATGGGACCCAGACTCTGTGTATTTCACATCTTCATATGGCTTATTATAGTTTTTATTACTCCATTTCTTTTTAAGGACTTTAAAACTATATCTATATGTATATATATACATATATATTTTTTGTTTTGTTTTGCTTTTCGAGACAGGGTTTCTCTGTGGCTTTGGAGCCTGTCCTGGAACTAGCTCTTGTAGACCAGGCTGGTCTCGAACTCACAGAGATCCGCCTGCCTCTGCCTCCCGAGTGCTGGGATTATAAAACTATATTTTTAAATGCAAGACTGCATATATTCTTTCTCTTTGCTCTCCCAAGTCTACATACATTTATAAACACACCATGACTCGTTTAGAGGTTCCTTTTGTCTGAATCGTTTTGATTGTGTATCTTTATCCTTTTTCTGACATATGAGCCTTTAAACTGTGAGTGGCGTATCTGTACTGCGGCCAGCATGAGAGACTGTGGGAGCCTGCCATGCAGCACTGGCAGCTCAAGCTGACAGCCTACAACCAGGAATGCACCTCTGTGCCAAGGCCTGCAAATTAGGAAACTGCTCTTGGTACCATTTCTGTGTGTCTAAAACCCTTTTTTAAATGCACATTATTTAGAGTTTTCTCAGGCTTTATGTGGATGTACGTGTGCCATGTTGGAATGCCATGTGTCGTGTGGTTATTAGTAATATCTCTCTCTCTCTCTCTCTCTCTCTCTCTCTCTCTCTCTCTCTCTCTCTGTTTCTTAAGACAGAGTTTCTCTGTGTAGCCATGGCTATCCTGGAACTCGTTCTGTAGGCCAGGCTGGCCTCAAACTCAGAGATTATCCTGTCTTTGTCTCCTGAGGGCTAGGGTTAAAGGCATGAGCAACCAGTACATCACACTTATGCAGATATATAATGAAAAGGAACAAGTTGGACAAAGAGAAATACAAAATGTACATTTTGAGGAGAAAAGTAGCACCACTATCTTCTTAGTTAGGGTTTCCATTGCTGTCAAGACACACCATGACTTCGGCAACTCTTATAAAGGGAAATATTTAATTGGGGTGGCTTGTAATTTCAGAGGGTTAGTCTATTGTCACCATGATGGGACATGGTGCCAACACCATGACTGTCCACACCCCACCATGCTCCTTGCCATGATGAACTAAGCTTCTGAAACCGTAAGCCAGTCCCAATTAAATGCTTTCTCTGATAAGATTTGCCTTGGTCATGGTGTCTTTTCACAGAAATAGAACAGTGACTAAGACACTCGGGGGTTCTAGACAGGGCTGTACCACTGATCCACACGTTCATCCTTTTGTTATTTGAAGCAGGGTCACAGTTTGTAGCTCACGCCAATCTTGAATTTTTGATCTCCTTATGTAGCCTTCTGAATAACTGGGATGACAGACTCACCATACCTGACTCTGTGTGTGTGTGGGGGGGACTGTGTGTGCGTGCGTGTGTGACTGTGTGACTCTGTGTGTGTGTGTGCATGTGTGACTGTGATTCTGTGTGTGTGCATGTGTGACTGTGTGTGTGACTGTGTGACTCTGTGTGTGTGTGCGTGTGTGACTCTGTGTGTGTGTGCGTGTGTGACTCTGTGTGTGTGCGTGCGTGTGTGACTGTGTGACTCTGTGTGTGTGCGTGTGTGACTCTGTGTGTGTGCGTGCGTGTGTGACTGTGTGACTCTGTGTGTGTGTGCGTGTGTGACTGTGTGACTCTGTGTGTGTGTGCGTGTGTGACTGTGTGACTGTGTGTGTGTGCGTGTGTGACTGTGTGACTCTGTGTGTGTGTGCGTGTGTGACTGTGTGACTGTGTGTGTGTGACTGTGTGACTCTGTGTGTGTGTGCGTGTGTGACTGTGTGACTGTGTGTGCGTGTGTGACTCTGTGTGTGTGCGTGCGTGTGTGACTGTGTGACTCTGTGTGTGTGCGTGTGTGACTCTGTGTGTGTGCGTGTGTGACTCTGTGTGTGTGCGTGCGTGTGTGACTGTGTGACTCTGTGTGTGTGCGTGTGTGACTCTGTGTGTGTGCGTGTGTGACTGTGTGACTCTGTGTGTGTGTTTGTGTGTGTACATGTGTGGGCAGTGATGGGAAAGCTATGAAAATGTTCTACCACTGAATAAATATACTTTCAGTAATTTATTGCATAATTATAGGGACTAGAAATGCTGTCACAGTTTAGAAAAATCCAATATGTATTTAATATCACATTTCCTGAGAAATCATTCTCATTCTTAACAGGCATTGCCACGCCACATCTTCCAATCATCAAACACTCATTTCTAGAGCATCGATTTTCTTCTAAATCATCAGGATAGAAATGCAGAGAGTTTTAAAATGGAGAGTTTTACCCCATGGCAAAATCAAGACAATAGTTAATGAACTCACTTCTCCCAGAGATCCCTAGGTGCAATGTGAGCAATGTTTTCCTGATTGTGTTGTGTGGACAGACACCCCGCTACACTTGTGTGGACACCCCGCTACACTTATGTGGACACCCCGCTACACTTGTGTGGACACCCCGCTACACTTGTGTGGACACCCCGCTACACTTGTGTGGACAGACACCCTGCTACACTTGTGTGGACACCCCGCTGCATTTGTGTGGACACCCCTCGCTACACTTGTGTGGACAGCCCTCGCTACATTTGTGTGGACAGACACCCCGCTGCATTTGTGTGGACAGACACCCCGCTGCATTTGTGTGGACGGACACCCCGCGACATTTGTGTGGGCAGACACCCCGCTGCATTTGTGGTGACAGACACCCCGCTGCATTTGTGTGGATGAACACCCCGCGACATTTGTGTGGACAGACACCCCGCGACATTTGTGTGGACGGACACCCCGCTACACTTGTGTGGACCATAAATTGCAGTCACAATATCATTTTTACTAATTTCCCTTTCACCTGTGCCTCCATATTGGTGTGCTTGTGTATCTGTGTGTGTCTGTGTGTCTATGTGTGTATCTGTGTGTGTCTATGTGTGTGTATGTGTGTGTGTGTAGATCAGAGGTTGATATCTTCATTCACAGGTCACTTTTTTTTGAGACAGGATTGTCTCACTGGCCTGGAGCTCACTGATTCAGTTAGATTGGCTGGCAACTGAGCCCTTCTGTCTTATTTCCCCAGCCCTGGGATTGCAGGCACATACTGACATGCCTGATTTTTACATGAGTTTTGGGAATCACGCTTAAGTATTTATGTCTGCATGGCATCTTAGTTTGTTTTCTGTTGCAGTGACAAAATACCCTGATCCCCCTAAAATTAAGGGAGAATGGGATTATTCGGCTCACAGTTCCAGGGCTGTGACTCTCTTCTGAAGAGTTGTGGCTGCCCAGAGCACTTGGGAAATGACACTGGGTTCTCTTGTCCCTAGGATCCGTCCTTGTGGATCTGGAGGCTACAGAGGAGTTCATGGCTCGGAGCCTGAGCAGACCTGTCAAATCCTCGTGAGTAGCCCCTGGCTCCATGAGCGCTAACTTCAGCTCCTGCAGCGGTGGCAGCAGCAGCCCCTGACCTCAGAGCTCCCATTCCTTGTCTTGCTTCCCCCACCACCACCCCAGAAAGCAGTACCTGCGGCAGGTCATCTCAGAGTATGAGGCACTGGATCGGGAGCTCCCGTGTATCCGAAAGTTCGCAGCACCGCCCTCTGCCCAGCCCCTCTGCCTATGCATGGAGACTTCGGTGAGAGGCATCAGCCCTTTGCACGGATTGGTTTGGGTAGCAAGAGGCTCACCTGCTCAGAACTGAGATGGCCAGTGTTTAAGGTTCAGGGCCAGGCATGGTAGTGTGTGTCTATTAGCCCCGTACTCTAGAGGCAAAGTCGGGGGGAGCAGGAGTTTGAGGTCAGCCTCCGGTACACAGTGAGTTCAAGGCTAGCCTAGGCTACCTGAGCTCCTGGTTCAAACAAGAGCACACACACACACACACTCACGAACAAGATCATATCTGCTGTTCTGACGTTAAGAGCAAATGTGCGTGCACACACACACACACACACACACACGGACAAGATCATATCTGCTGTTCTGACGTTAAGAGCAAATGTGCACACACACACGGACAAGATCATACCTGCTGTTCTGACGTTAAGAGCAAATGTGCACACACACACACACACACACACACGGACAAGATCGTACCTGCTGTTCTGACGTTAAGAGCAAATGTGCACGCACACACACACACACGGACAAGATCGTACCTGCTGTTCTGACGTTAAGAGCAAATGTGCACACACACACACACACACACACACGGACAAGATCGTACCTGCTGTTCTGACGTTAAGAGCAAATGTGTACACACACACACACACACACACACACACGGACAAGGTCATATCTGCTGTTCTGACGTTAAGAGGCACCTACTCTGTACTGGGCACCTCTTTGGGTCCTTGTGTGACTTTACTCTGTCATGGGGGTTGCTGTCCTCATTTCTTGGGGACAAATCCCCACTCCATTTCTCCTTTCCTTTGTGCCTTTGAGGAAGGGACCCCACGTAGGGCACAGCAGCTTTCTCTCGAGCTCAGAAGCGAGCAGGTACACGGATGAGAGGAAGAGGCCATCCAGCCTCCCCGGCAGACACACCTAATGTCTGATAGGTGGCGATCAGAAGTCACCTCAGTTCCCACCTTCCACCTTTATGTGATTATGGGGATTGAACTCAAGTCAAGCACCTTTACCCACTAAACTGTGGTGTCAGCCCATCCGCATTGGCTTTATGTGCTGGGACAACGGTTTCCTTCCCTTTGGCACTGTGGCCAGCGATCAGCACATCTCCTGAAACAACTTCCTCTGATCCTTCCGATACTGCACCACCTTAAACATGAGACCATAGGTCCAAACTCTGCCAAGCACCTTCCAGAACTTTAAGGAACTATGGCTGGTTTCTGGGAGAGTTTCCTTGTAGGGTGGTGAAATCGTAATCATTCTGGTTTTTAAGAATGATCTTGAGTGGCGGATGCCTTCGCATCTGAGAGACACCCGTGGTCTCCCCTTTGACAAGAGCGACAGAACCTAGTGGTTCTGCAGGTGAAGTCTGGGCCAGCCTCCAACCAGACTGAAGCTGTATACCCCCAACACAGGAGGATTTCACGCACCTGGAGGTGCTGGAGGCTCTGGAGGCGGAGATGCCCGGGGCCATGGAGAGTGGGCGTGTGAGCAGCATCCGGTATGAGAACATGAATGTCATTTGCGGGACGGCCGGCCGCAGAGACAGGTGAGCCCATGCATGGGCGTGGTCTAGGTTAAGTGGCTGATGGGAGGGGTGAAGTCAGGGAGACAGGGGGTGGGTCTTAGCAAACGGAGCTTGGAGGTGGAGTCCGAGCGAGTGAGGGGGAAGTGAGGGGAGGGACAGTGAGCAGTGAGGGGGCGGGGCCTAGACTAGGAAGCTGGTGGGTGGGGTTAGAGTAAGGAGGTGAGTGATGGGTGGAGCTGAAAGCAACAAAAAGACTGGAGCCTTGAGTGAGAAGGTGAAGTCAAGGTGAGGGGGGTCGGTGAGGTTTGAGGTTCAGAGCCACCCTGAGGGGCGGGTCCTAGGCTGAGTGACACTTTGGTTACAATCAGAACGATGATGGCACTGAGGGGGCGGGCCTGGATAAGGACGGCTGCGAGGCTGGGGTCTGGAGCATCCTTGGTGAGGTGGAAGAGACATCCTTCGGTATTCGCCTCGCCCGCAGATGGCTCATCACCGTCACAGACTTCCAAACGCGCTCGCGCCTGCTGCGCTCGGGACTCTGTCTCCGCGGAATCGCTTACCCACTGGTGCGCCACGACGATCTGCTGCTGGGCGACTACCGCCTTCACCTGCGCCGATCCCTAGTCCGACGGCGAATGCTCCAGGCTCTGGGGGCGGAGCCGGTCGAAGAAGATTGACGCATGTCGGGGGCGGGTCCCAGATGCGCCCCGCCCCCAGACCTGCCGCTTGTAAGGGGCGTGGCCTCCCTAGGAAGGAGGCGGGGCCGGCTCGAGGGGGTGGATACTGTGAGTTTAATTATAAAGAATGACCTGATACAAAAGCCATTTCTCTCAGCAAAGTCTTGTTGGGCGTGGGGGGCGGGGCAGACCTCCACTGTCATCCACCAGGTCACACCCCATCCCTGCAGCAGAAGGAGCCCAAATCCTTTCTCGTCCCCTCCCGCCCCCTTGGAAGACAGTTCTAGGGCTTTTATTTCAGGAGTTTTTTTCCCCCCGTTTGGATCTGTGTGTGTTCTAGTTTTTTAATTTTTATTTTGCTTTGTATATTTTTCTTTTGCTATTATTTCTCTTTTTGCTTCGTCTCTCCTCTCCACCCCGCTCCCCCATCCGGCCCCTCCCCCTTCCCTCTCCCCACTCCTTTCCCCCCCTAACCCCACCCCTTACTCCCTCCCCAACCCCGCGGCACCCATCCGGAATTAACAAGCCCTTGATAGACAGGCGCCGCGCAGGCCCCCTGCGGACGGGGGGGCATCCGACCAGGGGGAGGGGGCGGGTAGGGGCCCAGTGCCACCTCCTCTCCAGTCCTTGCCACCCCTCCCCCCTCCCGCGACCCTCCCACAAGGTTCCCTGCATTTCCCTGACGTGGTGAGGGGAGGGGGCTGGCCCTCCCCTCCTGGACGGAGCGCCCCCGGGGGTTCTGGGGGGGCAGCTTTAGGGAATGGGCCGGGGGGGGGGGGGGAGGGGAGCTCCCTTCTTTGGCAGCTGAACATGGGGGAAGGGGAACCTGAGGGCGATGCCCTTCCCCCTTTTACCCACAGCAGGGGAGGGGGCTACCTAGGGGAGGAGAGGTGGCTTTAAATTCCCAAGCCCCAGAAGCGGGGGGGGGGGGGGGGGGGGGGGGCGTGCAGGGAGGGAGGAGCCATGCTGAAAGGAGGGGGAGGGGTAATCTAGGAGAGAAGAAAGGGTGGGGGGAGGAGGAGGATCTTCGTGCAGAATGGACTGACAGACAAATGGATGGTCTGAGTGACAGCCTAGTGAGCAGGGAGCCAGCGTGCATGCGCAGGGTCTCCTCTCCCTAGGAACAGCAGGAGGAGGTGAGCAAAGCCCTAGGGTGGGCGCAGGAGAAGAGGAGGAAAGTTCTGGCTAAGAGTGCTTAGAGAGAGGCAAGTATGCGAACTGAAAAGAGGCCAGGCTCTGCAGGGCAACCGGGGAAAGTCACCCAGAAAGACCAGAACAGCGCAGCAAGCACATACATCCCACACCTGAGCACCACAAAAAATAAAAAGGAAGAAAGAAAAGAAAGAAAGAGCGAGCTCCTGGGGAGAAGCAAAAGGCTGGGGAGGGCAAGTGTGCAAGAGGGTACAGGAAAGAGAGTGGATGTCAACAGAAGTTGGGCGGTAGAGGACTTGGGAAACAGAGGCAGGTGGCTCTCTGAGTTCGAAGCCACCTGGTCTACAGAGTGAGTTCCAGAGACAGCCAGAGCTACACAGGGAAACGAGAGAGAGAGAGAGAGAGAGAGAGAGAGAGAGAGAGAAGAGAAGAGAAGAGAAGAGGAGAGAAGAGAGAGATCTGAGATGTGAGTGTGCAAGGGATGTGCCAAGTGTCAGAGAAAATGGAGAAGGCAGGGGACAGGAGTACCATCATGAGAGAGGGAGAGTAAGGGCTCAGGGGTGCCAGGACAGGAACGAGTTTCCAGGTATGAGAATGGAGGTAAGTGTGTTTGGAGTGTGCAAGGACAGAGCAGAAAGAAGGGGTGGCCAGGGGCTACAGGAGTATGCCTGGGTCTGTGAAAAGGAGAGGAAGGAAAGTCCCATGTGTGTCTGCAGCATGGGTCCAGGGTGATCAGAGAAAGAAAGGGTGCAACCCCACCCCCCAAGAAGAAAGGATGTGGAGAACAAGCTAGCAAAGGCCATGGCGCTTGAGAGAAAAGAGAGAACGCAGCGCGTCAGGGAGCTGGGAGGGCCTCGCAGGCAGAGGTGTGCAAGACAGCCAAGGGGTCAAGCTTGTGCAAAATTGCAGCCAGGGTGCGGAGCCGGCAAGCAAGAGGCAGGGGGAGGGGGAGGCTGAGGGGCCTGGACAGGTGGAAAGGGTTATTGGAGGGGCGCAGGTGATGGAATAGGAGGGCAATCTTCCCCTGCGGCCTGGGGGGCAGCCCCCATCCGGTCAGGCTCTGGGCTGACCCTCTATGGCTCTGTCTGTCCCCCCCAGTCGTCCTTTTCCTCCTCCTCAGTACCCCTGTGTCATTTTCTAATCACCCCTCCCCCACACCACTTGCAGCCCAGTGTCAGCTGCCCACCTCTTGTGAGGTGCCAGTGTCTGGCCTGCATCCGGTCCATCCGGGGACCTCAGTCAGGCCTGGGGAGACGGGGCAGGGCACAGTTTTAGCAGAATCCCTGGCCCCCTGAGAGGGTGGGGAGAGAATGATGGTCAGAGGGGTCAGAGGTCAAGAGGTCAGCGGGCTGAAGGGTCCTATGGACGGGTTGGTCCGTCCAGGCCAGCCATCACCTCTCCAGAAAAAATTTGAGAGCCCGGTCAATGTTCATTCGGTGGCCCACCCTGGTCACGCCCAGGTCCACATAGTCCTCCTTGGTCAAGGCGGGCAGGTGGGAGCCATCAATCTCGTGGTCCAGGAACTGGGCTCTGTGCTCTGATAAGCCCAGCCACTCCAGCCAATCGGCGACGTCAAACTTGGTCCAGAATCCGAGAGGCTTGGCGCCAAATGGCTTGTCCGGGGGCAGCGAGAGCAGGCGGGTAGGTGATAGAGAGCGAGAGGCTCCCGACAAGGCTCCTCCGAGACCGCCAGACATCCCGGGGTGTGGTGGCGCGAAGACTGGAGCGAAAGGGTCAGCCGAGCCTCCTGCCCCTCCGGTCGGGGAGCTACGGATGTCAAAGATGCCCGGGTAGAGGGGTCCTGAAGGCAGGATGGGCAAAGAAGAGGGCCTGGGCGCTGGGCTGACCTTGTGATCCGAGGCAGGCAGCAGCGAGGGGCTGGGTGCCCGGCGGAGCAACGGAGGCCGCATCTCAAATTCCACGCCCTGCAGGTGTCTGGTGGAAGCTGAGGCGGGTGAGGCTGAAGGGGATGTAGCTCCTGGGGCTGCAGCTGTTGAGGAGGAGACCCCAGATCCGGTGGGGAGTGGAGGCAGAGGGGGTTTAGGCCAATTCTGAAAGATGCTGCTGCTGGGTTTGGATAGAAGAGAGGTCTGGGAGTCTTCGGAGAGCCTGGAATGTGACAAGGGGTGGGGGTAGGGGACCAGGGGTAAGGGAGAAGGGTTTGGGGGGAAGTGTTGAGGGCAAGGGTGCATAAGAGGCAGAAGTCATGATTCAGAGGGAGAGACACAAGGGTAGGGGCAGAGATGGAGAAGATGGGGTGGTGGTAAGGGAGGGTCAGATGAATGTCAGGAGAGAAGTGAAGGGCAAGAAATAGGACAGGGAGAGGGTGATAGCCAAGAGAGATGGAAGAAAAAGAACCATTAAGTGATAGCAATAACACCCGCCACCACTTGCTGCAGCTCATGTGTGTCAGGCATTGTTCTAAAGGCTTTCTGAATCTCATCTCAATTTAATCCCCAACAGCCCTGGTGGAAGGTTACTATTATCATCAAGAGCACAGAGAGCTTAAGAAACTTGCCTAAGGACACACAGCCAGGGAGTGGCAGAGCCCAGTTAGAAGTCACCAAAGTCTGAGCTCTTAACCACTACTCTATACTGCCTTTTTTGGTTATGATCAGTCATAGCAGAGTGGAAGACAGGGAGACAGAAACAAAACAAAACAAACAAACAAAAAAGAGGGTGGGCATTCAAGGGGGAAAGAGATGGAAGGGGTGGGGACAGAGAACAAAGAGAGAGAGGTGAAGAGAGGGAGGTGAAGAGAGAAGAAACAAGGGGAGAAAAAGGTCCCCTCATCCCTTGAGCTCCCTTCGGCATGGCCACACAGAAGGGCCTTTGAACTAGCTATTTCCACTGGGTGGCTAACTGTCCCCCACACAGCCTGGTGACCCCTGAGAGATCTGTAACCAACCAATTTGTGGATTGTTTTGTGAGGGTAGCTGTTATTGTTGTGCCTACTGTCTAGCTGGGGTGTGGCTCAGTGGTAGAGCCCCTGCCTAGAGTCCCCCAGTGTGGCATCTGAGCCTTAATAAACTAGTAGCAAGACTCGCTCTGGGTCTGGCTTGAACTGTCCACTGTGCCCCTCCCCTTCTCTAGGGGGCACATTGCTATGCTAAACATCCAGTCCATGCACTGATGCGTACCTGCAGCTCCCTCCCACCCACCCGTGAAGAACAATGAGTGAATTGTTTCTTATCTCCGCAGCTTGCTAAATCCACCCTGGATTGTTAGATACAGGGGACAGAATCACAGTGCACTGTAGACGAATAGGAAGCATTTCAAGCTCTCCTCCGTGCATCTGAGTTAAAGATGGAATTGCTTTCTAGCCATTGTGAGAATGGGTCATGGCTTCAAAGAGACCACAAGGAAGAAGTATCTGGGGAGTGACAGCATGGGCCCATATCATCCTATCTAGAGGAAGCTGGGTTCCCCAAAGATGCCCTGCCCTCCTCCATCATGTTGACGGCAGTGGCTCAAGTTCTGCCTCAATCCCTTACAAGTAGGCACTGTGAAGAGCCACACAGACACCTTTAGTTAATGCAGTTTTGCTGTTGATATTTTGTATCTAGGCTTGGGGATGTATAGGTCTGTCATTCCAGTTACTGGGGAGGCTGAGGCCCGAGGATTAGAAATCCAAACTTGATTTTTGAACTCTAAACAGAGTTTAAGGCCAGCCAGAGCAACTTAACTAGTTCCTGACTCAAAACATAGTAAGAAGGCCGGGGGCTTTGCTCAGTGGTTGAACCCGTGCCTACAGTCCCCCAGTAAGAGGTCAGGGTGTGATTTGGTGGTAGAACCCCTGAGTAGACTCCCAGTGAGGAGTCTCAATAGTGGAGCACTTGTTTAGCATGCCTGAAGCCCTAGGTTTGATCCCCAGGACCATCAAAAACAAAATAAAAACATGTAGCCATTCATCTTGGGCCATGGGTTATGGTGGCCATGGAGCTGAAAGTGTGCTTCTTAGAGGTCCGATTCCTGCAAGACAGCCCAGTTTGTTTTCTGTAACTCCGAGGCTCTTTGGGGACCTTGGGCTCCAGCACCTGCCATAGCCACCCGCCAGTTACAGGTCTCTGCTCACCTCTGCCGCTGCAGGGAGGAGGTCCTCTCTGGGATGTAACTGGCTCCTCCGTGGTGGCTGTCTGTGCTGCCCCCGCTGCCTCCCCGAGCCCAAGGCAGAGCTCCTCCCGCGGCAGAGGACCCACCAAACTGCTGGAGCTTCGAGCTGAGTTCGCTGATGATGCTGGCTTTGACCGTGGCCAAGGCAGAGGCCTGAGGCTGGGACAGGGGGCCCGGCAGGGGCGGTGGTGGGGGTCCCGGACCCTCCTCCCATGGTAGCAGCTTTCGAGGCAAGGACGAGGCAGTGGGCAAAGGTACAGGCGGGACTTCTGGCTCAACCGCCACGGAACCTCCTGCCACACCTGCCGTCGAGGGTCCTGAGCAAGCACTCAAGGCCAGAAGCCCATCTGTTCCAGCTCCGGTCACAGAGACCGTGGGGCTGGTGGGGGTGACAGGATCTCGGAGTCCCCCACTGGGACCAGGTCTCAAATTTCCACCAGCCCCAAGCGCCCGGCCCCGGAGCTTGGAAGGAGTCATGAGCTGTGGGGGGTATGGTGGGCCAGGAGTCCCACTGCCCCCGAAGGCCTGGCCATCCAGGTAGGCTACGTAGGTGTCCAGGAGCTCAGTCCCACTGGCCACCCCGGCCCCGCTCCCAGCCACGCCCCCCGTGTTGCCTCCTCCTTCGGCAGACAAACTGCTGAGTGTGGACGCGCTGCTGATGGTCTCTAGCGGGTGATCGCTGCTGCTCCGACTGTCCACCTCCTCAATTCCAGAATCCGTGCCAGGTGGAGGATCAGGGCCTGGCTGCGGGGCTGGGGGAGCTGGGGCTGCTGGAGCTGGCGGGCCTGGAGCAGGAGTATCCCCGGGAGCCGCGGGAGCCCCCTGGGTCAGCGTGGCCACTTCGCTGTCGTAAGAGGTCAGGCTAGACGCGGTGGAGTCCAGGGTGGGAGGGGCTGCGGCCACAGCCGGGGGTGGGGCTGCAGGTAGAGGGGTAGCTGGGGAGGGCGGGTCGGGCAGCGGGTGGGGAGGCCCGGGCGTGAGGGGCGACTCTGGCTTTTCGAAACTGTTGGAAAACTCCAGGGGTGGAGGCAGCGGCTCCGCGAAGAGGAATTCGCCGTCGTCCACATCCACCGAAGGGGCTGGCGGCGGCAGGACCAGCAGCGGAAGGCCGTTCTCCTCACTGCCCCGCGGAGAGGTGGGAGAGGCTGGCAAGACCCTGCGAGGGCTGGGCGGTGGGACCCCGGGCCCGTCTTCAGTGGAGGACCTTCTCGTGCCCGCTGGGGGAGGCCGGGCCTGGCAATTCTCAAGGAAGCGCACATGCAGAGGCAGCCGCTCAGGCTCCTCCGTGGCCGCAGTGCGCCAGGCCTTGCTCACCCCAGGAATGGGAGTTGGGGGTTCCGGCCCCAGCTGCAGCAGGAGCGGCCCGACCCCTGGAGCTGACGGGGGCAGACGGTGCAGTAGGGAGCGGCGAGCTGCAGGTGGACTGGCGGGAAGGGCCTTCTCCTGACTCCCTAGACCTGCCCGGTACCCTAGCTCCCGGCGCGCGGGGTCCCCCCACAGGCGCAACACTGGCTCGTGACGTGCATGTGGCGAATGGGGTGAGTGAGGCGAGTGGTGGTGGAGGGTGGGCGGCGGGGCATCGTAGCGTGGCGACGGGGGTCTCGGAGGCGGCTGAGGAGTGCCCCCACCGTCCGAGGACTCCTTCAAGGCCCGCTCCCGGGCGGCCAAGGCCAGCCCCAGCGGAGAGGCGGGATCTAAGGCCTTGCCAGTCAGCGGATGCACCAGAGGCCGCGGGGGGAGGAAGCTGGTGAAGGCGCTGCTGCTCCCACTGCCCCCGTAGGCTCGACTGCCGGCTGCGTAGGCCCCATAGCCTCCGCTGCTGCCCCCTGACTCTAGCCGGAGGTACGGCTCGGCGGAAAACATGCCTTCGTCAATGGATTTGGAGTGGCGCAGCCGGGGACCTGGGGGAGCCCCCGGGCCCAGCCCGCTGTCGCCTCCATCCTCATCTCCCGCATCGGTGGACAGGAACAGTGTGGACCGCCGCCGGGCTTCGTTCTGCCAGCCTCCCTCCCTCCGTGCCGCGCCCACCAGGGCTGCTCCAAACTGGCTGGTGAAGTCCAGGGTTGCTGGGCCGCTGGGCGACCCAGGGGTGGGCACGGGCGACGGAGACGGCGGCACCGGGGACGTGGCAGGCGCAGGGCTGGGCGAGGATCCGCCGCCGCCCGAGCCATCGGGCTGGGTGGGGGGCTCAGCCTCTGTGCTGCTCCCCTGGCTGCTGCGCCCGCTGCTACTGGTGGATGGGGCTTTGATGATGATTGTAGGGATGGGGATGGAATTTTTCTCCGATGGCCCGGCCGGTGGTGGTTCAGGCCGTGGCAACGCTGGGGATGTTGGGGAGGACGCGGGAGCGAGGCTGCCCTTCTGGGGCTCGCCTTCCACTTTGGTCTGCTTGACCAGTGGGCCCTTGCGACCGCGGCCTGTGCGGGCAGGCACATACATAGCTGCACTGGCCGCCCTGGGGGGCAGCTGGAAGTAGCGCAGGGCGGGAGCCTGAGTGGGGCCGCTGCTGCCTCCGCTACTGCTGTGGTGGGAAGGTGATGGGGCCCCCGAGGTCGGGCTGGGTCCTCCGCCCCGCCAGCCTCGAAGGCTGGGCTGGGGTCCCAGGGCCAATCGAGGTGGGGGATCGTCGGGAGAACCTCCTGTCTCCATCTCCGGTGGGTGAGGAGGGTGTGCATGGTGATGGTGGGGCTGCGGAGGTGGGACGTGATGATGGTGATGGTGAGGTGGATGGTGGTGGGCAGGGGGGAGGGCTCCACTGTGATACAGGCTCTTCTCTCGGCCCCCAGCGCGGGTGTCAGGAGGAGATGGCCCATCGAAAGATGAAGGGGAGGAGGCAGGAAGGGGACCCCCAGAACCGGGATTAAAGGGGCCTCCCCGAGGGGACGGAGTGAGGCGGCCGGAAGAGGAGGGGGCTGGAGGTGTGCTATAGGGAGGCTCTGGTGGGGATGTGGTGGGTGGTGGGGGTATGTCCTCTGAACCGGGGACTGACAGACTACGGCTGAATTTCATGGCTGGGGGTGCTAGGTAGGGTCTGTCATCTTCTGCAGCCCCTGTTGAGACACACAAGACCAAGGGAGGAATTGGAGACTGGACCAGCTCCTCCTAGATGCAAGCTGTGCACTGCTTAACAGCAATCATCACCAGGGGCGCAAGGGAAAAGGCTCAATTAAGTGGAATTTCGCCCTTCGGCCACGAGGGGGCGCCGTTTACTAGTTGTTCAAAGGTTTGCGCACATGGTAATTTAATGGCGATTTGGAGTGAGTTTAAAGCAGGCTTAAGAAGAAAAGGCTATCTATTATTTTTACATAGAGCCATGCAAGAAGCAGCTGACTTCTCCCTCAACAAGCATTTGCCTCTACTTACTACCTGCCTGCTACCAACCCTCCATCCTTTGAACCCCGAAAGACCCCAGTTTTCTAGATGCTACCTTTCCCAGGTCACACAGCTGAGAAACAAACCCGACCTCATTGAACCAGGGTCAAATGTAATGCTAGAACACATCGCCAAGTCGAGACAGTCCTCTCCTATGCTCCCGGACCACATCCCACTCTGAGAGACATACCAATGGATTTCTGCCGGAGCATAAGGCCAGGTCCGGGAGGCAGGAAGGAAGGCCGGTCATAACTCGGCTGGGAGCGGTGGTGGGGATCAAAGCTCGACTTCAGCGTAGCAGTTAGAGGGAGAGAGAGAGAAGAGAGTAGAGAAGGATCAGTCAGAATTCTCCACACTTGGAGGCTTTTCTCCTCTGCGTCTCTGCACACCAGAAACATGGTGTGAGGAAGCTGGAGAGCAGTTCCTGAAGAACTTCTCTGGGGTGGCAGTCAGAAGAAAGGAAAGAAAAGCAAGCATGAGCTGTCCCCTCAGCCAGCACCACCTGCAGTCGTGGCCTGTACCCAGTCCAGGGACACTCTTTCTCTGGCTTTCTGTCGCTTCTCTTGTCCACCCCTCTCTAGTCTCTTTTCCAGACTTGGCAGAGTCTTTCAAAAAGAAATCAGGGCTGGAGAGATTGCTTAGTCAGTAAAGTACTTTGCCACACACACAAGCACGAGGCCCTCGGTTCTGATCCCTGGCAGCTGCAGCCCATATCAGACCACAGAAGCACCCAGGTGTGAGGTCAAACAGGCACAGGCACAGTCCTATCAGAGCCTACATGAGCTGCTCTTCAACTTCATTCAGTTCATCGTTATCTTAAAGACGTAGTGCGTGCACGTGTGTGTGTGTGTGCGTGTGTGGTGTGTGCATGTGTGGTGTGTGTGTGCACGTTTGTGTGTGCGTGAGGGTGTGCGTGTGCGTGAGGGTGTGTGTGGTGGGTGTGTATGCATGTGTGTGTGCATGTGCGCACGTGTGTGGTGTGTGCATGCGTGTGGTGTGTGCATGTATGTGCATGTGTATATGTGAGCGCGCGTGTGCGGTGTGTGCAGGTGCTCACACACTCCTCTGCTCAGAGGCCAGAAAGAGCACCAGAGCTAGAGTTGCACATGTGGGGGATGCCGGACTATGTGGGCCTGGGAAAACTCCCATCCTCATGACAACACAACAAACCTTCAGTCACTGAACCATCTTTCCAGGCCCACTCAGGCCAATTAAAGAAAAAATTGTCTGTCCGATCCTGTGTCCATCATTCCCTGTGTCATTTCTGCCTGTCCACTCACCAGTCCATCTGTCTGTCATTCCATCTCTGCAGAGTTTTCTGTCCATCTGACCTTCCACCCACCCATCACACTGGTTGTGATAGTGATTCCACACAAAACATGTGGACTATGTCCATCGTCCTGGAGACCTCAGAGGGCAGTGATGGCCTGGGTCTCAAGGGCACCATCTGGCCCACTAGGTTAGAACTGCCTATTGCTATGTTTGTTTTATTCGTTCCACTACCAAGGATGTCCTGACGTGAAAGGCAAGCTGTAAACAAATTAGACAGCAGAACTGGGAGTTCAGTGTGCTGACTTACACCTAACATCCCAGGCCTGCAGAAGCAGAAGCAGGAGTTCAGTGTGCTGACTTACACCTAACATCCCAGGCCTGCAGAAGCAGAAGCAGGAGGATTACCATGAATTCCAGACTAGCCTGGTCTATGAGTGAGTTCCAGGCAGTCAGCTACAGCGTAAGACCCCTGTCTCAGAAAAATAACAAACACCCAAAAAAATGGCTGCCCAGCCCTGGAAAGACAGATGCCCTGTGGAGGATGCTGTTTCCACAGGGCCCAGGAACCCAGAAACAGGGTAAGTGCCTGTTATCCCATTAGACCAACAAAGAGGCTCCTCACAGGGATCCCAGGGACCGGACAGGGGTGACAAGAGAGAGAGGTGGCGAAAAGGGAGGCTGAGTCACAGCAGAAACAGGAGTATGACGAAGTCGCGTTAGAGAGCCTGGAACTGAAGAGAACCCGAGGTAATGAGAGCCACAGAGAAGGTTTCAGGGGGAAAAGCAGGTTCCTAAGGGAGCCCAGTCTGAGGAAAGGACATGATCTGCACACCAAGAAAAAATACTCTGGCTTGGAAAAGCTCAGGTCAAAACAATGGTGAGGGGCTGGGAAGATGCCTCAGTGGGTAAGAACACTTGTTCTGCAATTGGGTCCTGAGTTTGAATCCCCAGTACCTACATAAAACTCTGGGCCTGGCTGCCCGTGCCTGTAATACCAGCACTGGGGCTCAGGTGTGGCGAGGGGGCAAAGATGGATTCCTAGATCTTGACAGACAGCCAATTTAGACAAAACTGAGCTTCTGGTTCAGTGAGAATCTGTCTCAAAGGAAGAAGATAGGGTGATGGAGGGAGGGAGGTGCCTGTCCTGCATGGTCCTGGAATGTGCCACACTTACACTATGCACACCACACACACACACACACACACACACACACACAAAACCGTGCACCCCGCCCACCACCAGCACACGTATACAACCCTCACCCATCACATCATGCAAACATCATACAATACACACACTGTACAGCACACACCACACACATACATACCACATCCACATCATACACACCTACCACATATACCATACACATTTATACACACCATATACCATACACACATACCATATACCATACACATATACACACCTACCACATATACCATACACATATATACACACCATATATCATACACATATACATATACCATACACATATACATATACCATACACATATACACACCTACCACATACACCATACACATATATACACACCATATACCATACACACATACACATACCATATACCATACACATATACACACCTACCACATATACCATACACATATATACACACCATATACCATACACACATACACATACCATATACCATATACATATACCATACACATATACACACCTACCACATATACCATACACATATATACACACCATATATCATACACATATACATATACCATACACATATACACACCTACCACATATACCATACACATATATACACACCATATATCATACACATATACATATACCATACACATATACACACCTACCACATATACCATACACATATATACACACCATATATCATACACATATACATATACCATACACATATACACACCTACCACATATACCATACACATATATACACACCATATATCATACACATATACATATACCATACACATATACACACCTACCACATATATCATACACATACCATGCAACACACCATAAATACACCACACACACTGTACACATAGACCATGCACATACATATACCACACACCACATGCCTACACCATATACCTATGCACACCCAATATATAACCCCCCCATGCATACACACACCTAGTAAACATCCACACACATGCTTAAAGAAATATTGGGAAAAAAGCACCCCTGCCTGCTTGGGTTAGCTAAAGAGTGGGGCCAGTCTCAACAGAGCTCTGCTCGGATTGGATAGACATTTCCGAGAGGCCTGAGCAAGCGAATTCAATTCCCTAACATCTGTCTGTCATCTAGAAAATTGAGGTGATCTTTTCTCCTCTCCAAGGAAACTTGTCAGAGAAGACCATGAAGAAAAGGTTCACTGAAGGTTCAGGGAAGGTAGATTTGGGGGCTATGTAAGGAAGAGCTCTCTAGAAGTCTGTCCATACGGAGAGAAGCTACAATAGGACGTGTGAGTTCCTGTCTTTAGATTTGTTCAAGCACCAACTAGATGGTTAACAAGAAAGGGATAGATGTATTAACACTTAAGAGCTGAGGCTGGGGAATGGCTCAGTTGGTAAAATGCTTGCCGTGACCCTGCAGGAAAGGCCTGGAGTGGTGGCTTGCCCCTGGAATCACAGCCCTGAGTGGGAGGACACATGGCTCTCTGGGACCTGCTGACAAGCCAGGCTAGCCTCATCCGTGACCTCCAGGTGCAGCAGGAGACCTCAGCAAACAAGACGGGGGACCCCAAAGTCTGCGCTCGCACACACATGAGCACACGTACAAGAGATGGGCTGTCAGGTGACAGTTTGGGACCCTGCGGCTCAGAAGGGATGTGCTGGAGTGAGATCAGAGGGTGCTGGCACCAGGCCACAGAGGAAGACTGCTGTTTTGGAGAGCCCTGTGGGACAGGAGCTGACCTCACTTGACCTCCTGAGTGCAGCAAGCTTCAAAATGCTACAGGTCAGGAAACAAATGCTGGGGATGAGATGGTGTGGTTCAAAGTCACACAGGGAGAACGCAGCCTGGCTGAAAGACCTGTGCCCTCTGACTCCCTTCCCTGTCTGCCTCCCGTCCCCATCATCAATTCTCCGCTCCTTTCACCCACACTCTCTTCCTGCCTGCCACCTCCTTTCTCTTGGTGCTGCCTCCTGAACACAGGGCCTTGCCCCTGCTGGGTGTGCACTTGCCCCTGCTGAGTGTTCACTTGTCCACTGGGTGCACACCCAGCTCTCCCTTTTTTCCTGCTCTGACCTTGTGCGGCAGAACAGCACAGCAATCACCCACCCTAACAACTGCAGACCTTTCGGACATCCTAAGAAACCAAGGACAGGCATGACGGGAGGGCAGGGCCTGTAGGACACTCTGCTAGCCAGAGAAGGGCCCACTAGACTGGGAATTTCAGGAGTCTGGCTGCAAAACCTGCTCCCTGCCTCTGCATAAAAGTGCAGGCTCTCTGGGGTGGAGTGTGTGGTCCGAGGGAACAAATGACAACCTATCTTCACATCATCCAGTGGAAAACTCAGCCCTCTTCTCCCTTAAAGCTAAGGTAGCGGGCCAGTCTCGCTGAGATGGCTGGCCGCCCCCCCCCCCCCAAGAGTTTGCAGAGATTTCCAACCCCATCAAGCAGTGGCTCATTTCTACAGTGTTTATGCTGCTGCGGACTTTGCAGCTAGAGCACCTAAGTGCCACAGCGCAGCACATGCTGGCCAAAAGGCACTGATATTGCTGTAGCAACTAGTCTGTTTTATCCTTCGGTTTTCTGAGTTGGTCTCACTTGGTAGGACAGGTTGGTCCTTAAAACTCATGGCAATCCTCCTACCTCAGTCTCTGGAATGCTTGGATTATAGGTGTGAGCCACTTTTTCTGACTTCAAAATTCACTTAAAACTTATTTTGAAGGTTGGAGAGGTAAGCATTTACAGTATTTACATAGCACCTACCAGCGAGGGGCTGGGGTGTGGCTCAGTAGAGAAATCACTGCTTCGAATCCCCCAGTGAGGGGCTGGGGTGTGGCTCAGTAGAGAAGTCACTGCCTCGAATCCCCCAGTGATGGGCTGGGAGTAGCTGAGTGATAAATCTTCTGCCTACAACAGTGGTTCTCAACCTTCCTAACACTGAGACCCTTTAATACAGTTCCTCAAGCTGCGGTGACCCCAACTGTAAAATTATTTTCATTGCTACTTCATAACTGTGATTTTGCTACTGTTATGAATGTTATATAAATATCTGATATGCAGAATGTCTGATAAAAGGTATCCTGATCCACACATTGAGAACTGCTGGCCTAGAATCTCCTCGGTGACGGACCAGGAGCACGGTCCAGTGGTAAAGCCCTTTTCTAGGACCCCCCAGTGACGGAGCTGAAGGTATGTCTCAGTGGTCAAATGCAGGAGACCCTAGGTTCAGCCCCACAGAACAGCTATTTCGGGGACTGGCTTTCGTCTATGTCACAGGTGGTCTCTATGAGCATTGCTCTAAGACAGAGATGCAGTAAGCAGAGCTGAGGAGCCCACACCAGTCTGCCAAGCAGACCCTGGGCTCACCTGAGGACAGAGCTGTGGCAGGCAGAAGGCATAGAGAGATGCCAGGCAGTGTGGACACACAGGTTTGTCTGGTGTGCCTGTGTTGATGTAAGAGGGCCAAACCCATGGGGCAGAGCCAGCAGGGTCCGGGAAGAAGAGCCCAGGCTCCACATCTGTACCGCGCTAACCACTGCAGCATCCCTCACAGGGAGATTCTAAGGCAGGAATGAGGATCACCTGTAACAGGCTAACCGCACTGCAGCATCCCTCACGGGGAGATTCTAAGGCAGGAATGAGGATCACCTGTAACAGGCTAACCGCACTGCAGCATCCCTCATGGGGAGATTCTAAGGCAGGAATGAGGATCACCTGTAACACACTAACCATGCTGCAGCATCCCTCACAAGGAGATTCTAAGGCAGGAATGAGGATCACCTGTAACACGCTAACCGCGCTGCAGCATCCCTCACGGGGAGATTCTAAGGCGGGAATGAGGATCACCTGTAACACGCTAACCATGCTGCAGCATCCCTCACAAGGAGATTCTAAGGCAGGAATGAGGATCACCTGTAACACGCTAACCGCGCTGCAGCCTCCCTCACGGGGAGATTCTAAGGCAGGAATGAGGATCATCTGCACCGCGCTAACCACTGCAGCATCCCTCACAGGGAGATTCTAAGGCAGGCATGAGGTATCTGTGTGGAGCACCGTATCTGAAATTTGTTGAACAAGTACTTGATACAGACCAGCCTTTATCTGTGGGGAAGGGCAGGTGGAGAGCCATTGTTCACAGTGTGTGTGTGTGTGTGTGTGTGTGTGTGTGTGTGTGTAGGTTACATTTAGGTGTCTTCTTCAATCATCTCAACTCTATTTTTATAACATCATGTGTGTGTCCATGTGTCTGCATTTGGGACTGTGCACGTGGATTGTGCTGTGCCCTGGGCAGGCAGGAGAGGGCATCAGAGCTCCTGGAGCTGGGGTTATAGGCAGTTGTCAGCGGCCCCAGGGGATTCTGGGAACTGAACACCAGCCTTCTGCAAGAACAATATATACTCTCAACCCCTGAGCTGTCTCTCCAGTCCCGGCATCAATATTTTAATAGCCATCAAACATCTGTTGAACATTTAGGATTATGCTGAGGATATATAACTATGACATCATTTTCTTAATTTTTTTTTTTTTTTTTTTGATCTGGAGACAAGATTTCCCTATGTAGCTCAGGCTGGTCTCAAACTTACAGCAACCCTCCTGACTCAGTTTCTCAGGATCTGGGATGATGGGCATGAACCATCATGCTACATCTCTATAGCATTACTTTGTCTTACGTGAGGTCCCTAAAATGGGCAGGAAAGGGCGGATGAGACTTAACATGAGAAGCAGAATGGTCAAGAATGGAGGGAAATGAGAGAGGAGGAAGGAAGTGTGGTACTTCTCAAGACGAGTGTGGAGCTCACATGAAGACACTTGGGTGTGATCAAACCTGCACGCGAGTCCCTCAGTTTCCTTCTCACACCAGGGTACCTACCTCAGTGGCAAAGAACCCTTTGGGCCGGTGCTTGCCCAGGGACGCAAGGCCACCAGGCCCAGGACTCTCGCTTGCACTGATGGTCTGCTGAGCAGCTGCCAAGATCTCATCCAGTTTGTCTGCGGGGAGTGAAGACAGTCAAAGAGACAATACAAGTGGCCTACCACAGAGACCGGGCCGCCTGGGACTCTTGTGGTCCTAGTCCTGTCTCTGGGAACACCTCCCAGTCCAGCAGGCAGGGCCCAGTGATGACAGGCACAGGAGAGTGGGTAACACAATGATGTAACCGGGTTTCCAGGGCCCCAAGTGTTTAGCTCCCAGGTGTCTGAGGGGCACCCAGGGAGGAGGGCCCCGAATGCATGCAGCATCCTCGAAGGCTGGGAGGAGGGATTTGGCATCAGGGAGCCATGCTGTGACATCTTACTGAGTGCCATCTGATACACGGTCCGTTTTTTCTCCATGCTGGGCACTGGTGCCGGCTGTTGTTCATATTCTGTGGGCAAAGGAGAGGGATGAAGCTCAAGGGTACCCCTGCAGAGGGCATAGCCAGCAGGTGTGGACCAGCAGGTGTGGCCAACACAAGGTGGGGGCAGTGAGGGGCTGGGGTCAAGGGAAGGGTGAATCCGCCGCTGGGGTCAGGAGACTGGGCCCCTCCCACCAGACCTGAACCCACTCACCAATTTTCTTCTTCCAGGGGGAGACTAGCCCGGGGGTAGACAGCAGAGGAGCCAAGAGTTAGGACATCAGGGGGAGGTGAGGGACCCCTTTTTGGAATGCCCACCTCCCTAAGGACCCGGGTAGCGGGATAGTCAGTCATCTGCCCAACTGGCCCCAGGTCAGAGGAAAATGAGACCCACCCCAGGTCATGATATTCTGCCTGCTAGGAGTCGCTAACCTTCCTCTGTTTGTCGAGAGAGACAGTAGAAGAAAGGGTAGGGGACAAAAGGAGAGTGGCCCATGGTAGGGGGACACATATAGACCCCCAGAGACCCAGGACAGAGAAACAGAGATACAAGAGGGCAGGGGGAGACTCAAAAACTCCCCAGTGACACACAGGCAGGCCACAGAACCTGGCCCAAGGACATGGAGGGGGGGCGGGACAGGAGGAGGACGAGGACCCCTCGTGACTAACAACACTGACAAAGTCAAGGGTGGTCCAGCCCCTTGCCCCTGGCCGCCCCTGGCCCTCAGCCCCGGCAGCCCCACAGGCTCACCCATTTCCTCCAGCTCTGAGGTCATAGACTTGGAACGCAGGGAGATGGCTGGGGGCGGGAGCCGCTTAGCCTGCTGGGATGCTGGAAAGGTGGGGGTGGGCGGGAGGTGTCAGTGTTGCAGGGAGAAGACCCCTCGACACCCATTCCTTCCACTGTGCTTCCAGAACTCTGAGAACAGCACCCCAGCACGCTGAGCCCTCTCTGCCTCAGTTTCTCCCCAGAAAGGTTATGAACAGGCAGGCCTTGAGGGGGAAGGAGAGCCTTGTGGGGGGTTGAGGAGTGACCCTAAGAGTCTTAATTTGGTGGCTGGAGACGCCCCTTTGTTTTGATACAAAGTATCACGTAGCCTAGACTAACTCAAACTCATTAAGTAGCCCAGGATGGCCTCCTCCTTCTGATCCTCCTGCCTCTACCTCCCGGGTGCTGAGATTGCAGGTGGGCACCATAATGTCCCTCCCTGCAGCCTTGGGGCTGGAGCCCAGGGCTCTGTGTGTGCCAGGCCAGCTCTCCACGACACAGCGACGGTGACAGCGGTGAAGAAGTACCTTTCTTGTGGACAGCCTCGTCCATGTCTGGGTGTCTGGTCACCATTACCACCTTGACCATCAGTGTGTTGCCTCCCTGGCGGATCATGTTGACAACCTGCCGGTGGCCAACCTTCACTACGTTCTGCCCATTCACCTGTGTTGTGGGGAGAGGGTAGAAGACCTTCAGCTCCTGAGTGCACGACCGAGGGACCTTCTATCCCACCCTTTCTCAGCCCTGTAATTCCCGTGTCCCCAGGAATGGGCTGACCTGCACACCCTTCATGTCCCTGTACTGCATATGTTGGGGGACAATTCTATGATACTTCATTTTTATTTTTTTAGGTACAGTTTTACTCTGTGGCCCAGGCTGGCCTTGAACTAGTGGTAGTGGCAATTTCCCTGAGACGGCTAGCTGGGATGACTGGTGTGAGCCCCCACTCTGGTGTGGGCACCTCTTAATGGTCCAGGGAGAGTTGCTGTCCCCAGGGTCCCCAGAAGGACAGTGTGGCTGGCACTCACCTCGATGAGGAAGTCTCCCATTCGTAGTCCAGCCCGCCATGCCACGCCACCCTCGTCCACAGACTCGAGGTACTGCAGCGCCGGGAAGGCCGGGGTGGGGGTGAATTCCTCGATGGGGGTCTGCGCTGCAGACGGGGAGGAGCCGGCGGGGTCGGAGGGGAGGGGGTGGAGAGGCCGAGCAGGGGATGGGGCTCAGACCAAGTCACAGTGGACTCACTCGAGCTGAGGGACCAGCACCCCAGGGTGGGGCAATGGGTGGGCTTTAAGGTGTGTGTGTAGGGGGGATCCCTTCTCTTTTTCCATCCTCCCTATCCAGGCCCTACTGCTTGGGTCAGAGAGGATCTCCCATCCCCTCCCTGGCCAGCACTCACCCTTGGCCCCCCGTAGCACGAACCCGAACCCCTCACTGTCCTTCTTCTGCAGTAAGACTGTCTTCTCCTTGATGATGTAATCACTGGCAGGAGGCAGGAGGAAGGGATGGGGAGTGGAGAAGAACTCATGAGGCACAGAGTTGGTGCCCCACCCAGTCACAGGGTGCCCCAGGCTCTGCGTTGGAGACCATTCACTGCAGTTCCCCACTCCCATCCAGTCTGTACTTATGCTCCAGACACCCCCTCAAAGCCCGGGGTGCTCCGGTTTCCACCCACTCTTTCCTCATTCATCCTTCCGTGAATCCATCCACCCATCCACTCAGCAGAGCTGTTACCGAGCCCACAGTGCACCAGGCACCCAGTGGGGTGGGCAGAAGAGGCTGTGAATGATCACAGCCCTGAATGGGTGCTGGCTGGCAATGTCCTGTCTGTGACCTTGAACCTATGACTTTAACCTTCTGTGCTTCAGTTACCAAGTCTGTCCTGAGGGCCTGGCTGAGGAGACTGTGAGACATCCAGAGTCGTACTACACACACAGGGTAGGGCACAGGGCCCACAACATGTCATAGGCCAAGGTGCTAAGCCAAGAGGCGAATGTACTAACACACCTCATCTCTTTTACTACAGGAAGGCCTCCAGAGGACAGATTGAAACAATGTTTACTTTGCCCTGTCCAGTATGGCAGCCTCTAGCTGCATAGGACTATTTTCAAGTGTCAGTTCCTCAGTTACGGTGGCCATGTGGTGTCCCTGATGACACAGAACACTCCTGTCAGTTACTGAAAGTTCCGATGGGCAGTGCTGACTGCTGCATCCCTTGAGAAGTGTCCAGTGTGTCACACATAGGCTGTCGGGACACTCTGGTCACACACCAACTCCCAGTCTTGATGATGCAAGCCTGTCATCTCAGCTACTGGGGGAGGCTGCTGAGAGAGGAGCAAAAGCTCAAGATCAGCCCGAGTAACTTAGTGAGGCTCTGTCTGAAGACATCGTGTGAAAAGAGAGCTGGGGTGTGGCCCAGTGCTAGAGCACCTGCCTAGAACCCCCCAAGTGAGGGGCTGGGGTGTGGCTCAGTGCTAGAGCATCTGCCTAGAACTCCTCCCCCCAGTGGGGGACAAGGGTGTGGCTCAGTGCTAGAGCACCTGCCTAGAACCCCCCAAGTGAGGGGCTGGGGTGTGGCTCAGTGCTAGAGCACCTGCCTAGAACCCCCCAAGTGAGGGGCTGGGGTGTGGCTCAGTGCTAGAGCACCTGCCTAGAACCCCCCAAGTGAGGGGCTGGGGTGTGGCTCAGTGCTAGAGCACCTGCCTAGAACCCCCCAAGTGAGGGGCTGGGGTGTGGCTCAGTGCTAGAGCACCTGCCTAGAATCCCCCAGTGGGGGGCTGGGGTGTGGCTCAGAGCTAGAGCACCTGCCTAGAACCCCCCAGTGGGGGGCTGGGGTGTGGCTCAGTGCTAGAGCACCTGCCTAGAACCCCCCAAGTGAGGGGCTGGGGTGTGGCTCAGTGCTAGAGCACCTGCCTAGAACCCCCCAAGTGAGGGGCTGGGGTGTGGCTCAGTGCTAGAGCATCTGCCTAGAACTCCTCCCCCCAGTGGGGGACAAGGGTGTGGCTCAGTGGTAGAGCCCTGCCTAGAATCCCCCAGTGGGGGGCTGGGGTGTGGCTCAGAGCTAGAGCATCTGCCTAGAATCCCCCAACGAGGGGCTGGAGGCTTTTTCTTAGAACATTTGCTAGGGTATGGATCAACAGTAGAGCACCTCTTAGCATGCACAAAGGCCCTGGGTTCCATCTCCAGTACTGGAAAAAGTAAACACCAACTCCCCCTGAATATGGTGTTAATTCTAAAGCCGTATATCTCACCAGGACATCTTATAGGCTACAAACACAGGAAATGGATAAAATTCCAATCATAGCACCTGCTTTCCTGCTTCCTCAGATTGGCTGCAGCACAGCCTCAGTCCTGGATCACCACTACACCCCACTCCACACCCTTCCCGCCTGCTCATCCCAGTGTACGACAGGAACACCTGAACTGCTGCTCTACCTCAAGCCAGCTCCTCTCAGAACACTCCAGAACACACGCACTGCAGTGCCTCTTTGTTAGCATCTAGAACCCAGGGCCAGCGCCATGCTCCCTCTCTCTCTGCAGCAACGCTTAGCACCCCCTCCACACACACCAAATCTCAGCTCGATCTGTGTGGCTTTCAGCCACTCCAATAATATCCATGCGGGTTCCCCAATTACCTACCCCCACATATTCAGCTAACAGCCCTCCACAAGTACTCCAGTATATTTCGGTGACACCCCCACACATCCCAGTATGCCCTGATTTTGACTCCCCTCACTTTGATATCAGTGTATTCCCATCACACGCCCTCTGAGTACCTCCCAGCACATGGGGATAACACCTAACTGTGTGCCTACTGTATTCTAGTGCCACCGTACCCCGTCAGTACCCTCTGTGAGCATCCACAGTAAAGACCCATGCTCCTGTACACCAGTGGGTGTTCTGCACATGCCTGTGTGTTGCCTCCTTCCTTGTGTTTAATGGGCTCCACATCATGCATGCACACAGGGGCATACCCCAGCCATTGTGCTGCCCCAGAGGCCAACAAGCCTGTCCACAGGCTCCCGCCTCCTCCCCCACAGCCCTCCCCTTCCCCCCTCCCAGCAGTCTTTGCAGCTGCATGAAGCAGGTGCTGGGAGAAGATTGAAGGGTTGAAGAAAGGGGAGGGGTGGGGGGGGATGAGAGAAATGGGTCTAAGGAGGCTAGAAGGGAGAGGCCAATGGACAGTCTGGGGACAACCCAGAGGTCAGGGCACTTTGGCTCTTATTGTATTCTGGGGCAGTCTCATCCCGACACAGGGTGACAACCTTTTCTAAGCCCTTATGTCCTTAATACTCTGACACTCTCTCCACATGCCAAGAAATTCCCCATGAGGCAACAATGCCCTTCATGCTGCCCCTTTACACCTCGCCAAGGCAAAGTCACCTTCAGTCATTCATGCTTGCTTGCTACCCTCACCTTTCCCCATGCTCTGAACTCTCTCTCTCTCTCTCTCTCTCTCTCTCTCTCTCTCTCTCTGCAGCCCAGTCTAGTCTACAGCTCACACCGATCCTGTTTCTGCCTCCCTAGTGTTGGAGTAATGTATGTTAGCCACCACATCCAACTCTGCAATCTCTTACAGCCCCAGCTTGACACATAAACCTCCTCCCGTATCCTGTCCTCAGACCAGAGCCTCTTGTTCACATGCCAAGGCCACGGCTCACTACAGGCCAGGCAGCATTGAAAACCCTTCACAACAGACCCACTGGGTATCTCCTCACAGCCAGTCCACGGAGAAGACTTAAATACTACTAAGTTCCATTTTATAGGCAAGGAAGTAAGTCACAGAAAGGTTAGGAAACTCTCCAGAGACACACAGTAACATTGTGTGCTTGTTCTCCATTCAGGGTCTCACTGTGTAGCCCTGGCTGTCCTGGAGCTCACTCTGAAGACCAGGCTGACCTCAAACTCACAGGGATCTGCCTGCCTCTGCCTCCCAAGCGCTAGGAATTTAAGGTGTGCACCACTATACCTAGCTGATAAAAAAATCTCCAATACCTAAGAGAATATTCGGTGACGGCAGTTAGAATTTCTTTCATGTCACACCACCCAAACACCTCAGACACACATTTCCAAAGTTGATCAGGTGACCTTTATGCTGGCTGGCCTTAGGGCAACTTGGCACATCAACTAGAGCTATCTGAGAGGAGCGAACCCTAACTGAGAAATGCCTCCATAGGATCTGCTGTAGGGCATTCTTTTAATCAGTGTCTGATGGGGGAGGGCCCAGCCTATTATGGGTGGTGCCGCATCTGAGTTGGAAGTCCTGGGTTCTATAAGAAAGCAGACTGAGCAAGCCATGGGAAGAGAGCCAGTAAGCACCGAGTCTCCATGGCCTCTGCATTAGCTCCTGTCTCCAAGACCCTTCCCTGGTTGACTTCTCGTCTGGACTTCCTTATGATGAACAGTGTTGTGGAAGTATAAACCTCCTCAACTTGCTTTTCAGTCATGGTGTTTGTTTCAGCAATAGAAACCCTAACTAAAACAGCCCCAGACTGCTCCTCCAGTCTCTGGGGTTTATCCTAACTTCAGCCAGTAACACAAGTGATACATTATGAACCATGCATGGCCAACCACTTTTTAGGTCATTAATATTTAAGTCACTACAACATTCCTGAGTGGGGTTGATTGCGAGTGTTCCCATCTTTAAACTATGTAAACTGAGGCACAGAAGAAGGGCCTGCTCAAGATCACACCAGCTAGAATGGTCAAGACCACCAGTTAGGTTTCCTGAAAGCCACAAGTCCCAGTAACACCCAATTCTCTCCATTCCCACAGCACTCCCATCTGTTCCTCGCCGGCACATGGACCCCAGCATGCTGCAGAGTGTCTCTGTACCTTTGTGTGCCCTGTGCCTGATGTGGTACCTGCTTTTCTGCCTCCTCCCTCTTCTACGTCCCCCCCCCATCTGCACCATCCTATATCCCCATGTTTCCCCAAACTACCTCATCAGACAGCCGGTCTGATGGTGTCCTTAGGATATACCGGGAAATCACCCCTGCTCCCAGTCACTCTGCTCATCCCTTCTTCCAAGGGTCCTCTTTGTATTTCTACAATCTCCTCACCCTTGTCTGCCTCCTCTCCAAAATTCTTGGGCCTCGGGCCCCCACATTCTCCTGCCTCCTATATAGATAAGCTCATGGTGTCCCCCTACAGCCTCCACACCCCTTTCACACTGCCTGCCCCGCCATCCATGGAAAGCTCTTTCTCCTTTGGGTATCCACAGCGCGGACTAGGTTGGTTTTCCCAGCAGCCGCTTTTGCTCACATTTGCTGCAAACTCCAGGCTCTGGTGCCCGGTCCCCGCCCCCAAATCCTCTTCCTACCGCCTGTCTTCCATTTTCATCTCGGCACCTTTCTTGGCACTCAGCACCCCCAAACTCCAGTATCCAAACCCTTTCCAGTACCCACACATCTTATTTCCCCTCTGTCCAGCAAACCCGCACTTCCCCCCTCCCCGCACCCCCCTCCAGTGCACATACAGCACCACCGTATGTGGTGTGGACTACCTGCCCATCAGGAGCTGGCACCATGTCCTTCCCCAGGCCATCCCTCCGTGTCCCAGAGAAGGTCTGGTTCCCTCATGGAGACTGCGGCGCGACTGCTCCCCACCCCCACCCCAGGTCCTTCTTGCCCACTCAGGATGCAACAGCCTGGAGCCGGCTGCCATCCACAGTGTTCCCTCAGGTCCTCAGTTCCCTCCCTGCGTTCCCATCTCGGCAGGCCTCTCCACGGCCTGCACAGGGCCCCCGCATGCAAGCAAGTCGGCCCCTGTCCCCATGCTGAGAGCAGCACACAGGCAGGTGCCTGAGCCCCATGCAGAAGCTTGACGAGGTTCAGCCCACGTGCCCCCATCCCCGCAGAGGGTAGAACCTCGGGCTCCAGGGTCGTCCCTCCCCATGCACAGACTCCTGGGGGCACGGAGCAGGGTACGTGGGGACAGAAACACAAGAGCAAACTGACGAGAGTGTGCGGGGGAGGAGGGGGCAGGCCAAGGCAGAGGAGGTTGGGTGTTGGGAAACACAGCCGCAGTCTCTGGGACAGATGCGCTCTCTCTCTCTCTCTCTCTCTCTCTCTCTCTCTCTCTCTCTCTCTCTCTCTCACACACACACACACACACACACACACACACACGTGTGCGCGCACGCATACAGACACATAGGCGCACATACGCACACAGTCCCCAGACAGCCTCGCTATGGTTCTAATCACACAGAGACAGACACCCCCCACGCAGGGACACACAGATGGACATAGGTGGGGGGTGGGCTTGGAGCCCACAGCCTCTCCATTTCTATCTGTCCCTCACACACACGCAGGCGGTCATAGGCACACACATCATTGACACACGCACAGCCGCACAGTGACACGCAGCGGAAAAGAGGAGGGGAGGGAAGGCTGGGGGCGGGATGCCTGTGTGATGGAGGTGTGTGTGGGGGGGGACCGACTGTGAATGGGAGACAGGGGTATGAATGGGGGGACTTGCTGACTCTAGGAAGAGGGGCGGGGATGCGGAAGATTGGAGGGCTAGGGGGCCTGGGGTATCTGGGCGGGGGGAATCCTGGGAAAGGGCTCCTTAGAGTTAGGGTGCCAGAAAGGGCAAGAGTGGGTTGCAGAGTCTAGCTGTAGTGGGCTCTTTTCATTGGAGGGTGGGCAAAAAGTCTTGGAGAGCACAGGAGGCCCTGGAGCAGCGTCTGAGGCACAGGAAGGAGGGAGGAGGAAGAGAGGCGGGTGCTGAGCTGCTGAGAGAGGGTCTGGGAGGGCTCAGGCCTAAAGAAGGGAGGCTGCGAAGAGGAAAGTGGACAGGTCTGGGGGCCCTGAACGCACGGAGGGTCGTGCCAGGGACGAGCGGGTTGCGCGTCGTTACCTGTAAATGTACCAGACGCTGCGCCGCCGGGGCCCCAGCGCCGGCCAGCTGGAGGAGAGCGCAGGGGGCGGCTGGGGCAGGGCGCCCCCGCCGGGGCCACCCCCGACTGCAGACAAAGCCATCGCCACCGCGGCCCCGGCCCCGGCCCAGGTCCCGATCCGGGCCGCCCCCGCCACCACCGCGGCCGCCGTCGCCGCGTCCCCGTCCCCGCTCGGCTGAACCCCCGTGTCCGGGCCCCCAGGCCCCGCCTCATGCTGACCCGTGCCGGGAGGGGGGAGGGGCCGGAGGAGGGGGCGCGCACCCCCCTTCGGGAGGGCGGGCAGCCCCGGGGGGCTCACATGCTGCGGGGGGCGCGTGGGGGACAGTGCATGGCTGAGGCTCCAGAACCGCGGACAGCTCCGGAGGCGGCCGCGGCCCCGCGTTAACCCCTTGGCGTCCTGCGCCGGGCAGCCGGGCGGAGTGGGGGGGCGGGCGGGGGAGGGTAACGCGGGGGCTCCTTTGGCGGGAGGAGGGGGAGGGGTAAGACTCGGGGAGGGGGAGGGAGTCACTTCCGGTTTGCCCCCCCCCCCGCGCGCACTATACCTCCCCCTTTACAGAGTCCTCTCGCGCAGGTGCAGACAGAGCGAGCCAGAGAGCGGGAGCGCAGGGAGAAGGACGCAGCGCCACACATCATTTAAGACGCCTAGCCACAGCGTGCAGGGACAAGCAGGCAGACAGCCCCACACTTTCGGGGCAAGGGACACCCAAGGTTGAAAGAGGCCGACCCCTCCCCAAGAGAGGGTAAACAGCTCATCCTCAGCGCAGACATACACACAAGTCATGCCCAACATAGTAAGAGAAGGCAGGGTGAGGGGGTGGGGTGGGGTGAGGGACCTAAAACGCTCAACTGGGACCCAGAACACCGAAACAGAGAGTAGTGAGGGACACACACACACCACCACTCACCAGAACCATGGACTCCCCACCTCACAGCCCCTCCCCCAGGCAGGAGGAGAGAGGGTGGCACACCCCACGGGGTAGGTACACAAGCAAGCACGGCCCAGCTCTGGCTGGGATGCTGGGGACCAACAATAAGATGCAGAGTGTGAGCACAGGAGCCAGGTCACCGCAGACTGGGTCAGGAAGAGCAGAGGGAAGGCGGTACTGAAGGGGCACTTGGATCTCAGCCCCAGGAGACGTGGAGAAGGGACAGGAATGGTAAGGCTTCAAGACAGGATATTAGTAAGAAAGGGAGGATGGAGACTGGGGTTGAAAAAGACCCCTCCGCATCAGTCTTTAGAACAAGTGACATCACCCCAAGACCCAGACCCAGGAGAACCGCCCCTCAGAGGCCGACTTGGGGTAGAGGGAACCTCCATACTCACCCAGTGCCCAGAGCCAGAGACGTACCAGGTGAACAGGCACAAGATGATTCGCCTCAGACCCTGGGGCGCAGAGTGGCTGGCACCCAGCCCCACCTTGTCCCCCACCCGTGGAATCATTCCTTTCTCCTCCCGCAACCCAGACCTTCCCCCACTGGCCAGAACACAGACACAGGTTTGGACACATTTAATGGAGGGATAATGATAACAGGGAGAGCCTTCCCTGGGTTGGGGTGGGATGGGGTGGCAGAGGAGAGTGTCACCTTTCAGACGGTACATTATGGCATCCCTTCCCCAGAGCAGAGCCCGGTGTCCAGGGAATCACCCCTCCTCTGCCCTTCCCTCCCACAGCATTCCAGGTTCTGAACCCAAGAACCAGTCATAGAGAAGACACACACACAGCGGGGCCAGCAACACAGGGTGTCTAGAGAGATCTGTCCCCTGTTCACGTGTGAGCAGGTACATGGACAGAGAGGCGTACATGTGCAAAGCCAGCCACGCCGTCAACACTGACACCAATGCACCCATGTGCATTGAGAACTGCAGTGCATGGCCGTGGTTAGGGTATATTCACAGTGATATCCAACTCAGGGCCTTCTGCCTGCACATGCACGCGGAAGTGTCATGCACACTGGCAGAGACAGACAGCGTCCACACGCGGGGACTCAGCTCGGGTCATGCACACATACACATTCTCATCCCCCAAATACAAGCACCCCATCCTGGTTCAATCCCCACCCTACCCCGCCCCTCTCACCTCCCTGAGTCAATCCCATCGATCAGACTTCAGAAGCAAGTCAGCCAGCAGCCAAGGAGGGGACAGGTGTCAGTGTGCCCCTCTCTCTGTCCCCACCCATGGGGTCCTGCTGGTTCCACCCCACACACACTGTATAACACATAGGATGTACATATGTCTACAGTATGGGACTACACACAGATAGGGAAACAGGAAGGAGACCAGGACTGCTAACTAGCCCCCACACAAGAACCCAGGGCCCCAAGATACCCCAACCCATGTTTTGGGTATCCCCAAACTAGATGGTCCCAGTGGCTGCCAGGGGCAGATTTGGGATTGGGTTGTTCATTAACAGAATTCTGCCTTTTCTGAACTTTCAAGTTGACCAAGATGAGAAAGAGGCCTTAAAGTGGGGAATGTAAAGGGAGCTAGGAGCGGTGGGCACCTAAGGGTGTGAGGACATTTACCTTGGGGCATCGAAGCTGTCGTAGGAGCCCACTGTGTAATGCCTGAAGAGTCTCTTTGCCTTGTCACTTCGGCTTTCTGCAGGGACAAAATACCATGGTTCCTGACTTTGTAAACAGCAAACTCAAGCCTACCCTCAGACTCCTGCACCCCATCAGCTGGGGCAGGAGGGGCAGGAAGGGCAGAAAGGTTGTAGGGTGTGAGGGAGACCATTCCTGGTTACCTTGTCTTCCTTCCTGGGAGCGATTTGCCACCTCTTCTAGGCAGTCAGAGGGGAACCAGCCAACTCGACCTTTGACCTGGCCTTCCCAGAAGCCTCCTTCCCCGATGCTGAGCACTGGATAGGACAGTGGGGACAGGGGACAGGGAAATGTCTTGAGCTTTCTTTCCTTCTTCTTTTTCTTTCTCCTCTCTTCTTTCCATCTCCCCCCCCACCCCACTATATTTTTGAGACAAGTTCTCATGTATTCAGGACAGCCTCGAACTCACTGTATAGCGATTCTCTTACCTTGGCCTCCTCAGTGCTAGGATGAGAGGTGTGTACCAGCAAATCCAGTTTATGTGGTGCTGGGGATCGAACCCAGGGCTTTGTGCATGCTAAATCCTCTAGCAACTGGACACCTCCTTGATGTTTCTAGGCTTCCTTTTTGCTCCCAACATAGCTGGTGCACCCTGTCCTGTTATTCTAACACCCAAAGATGTCCTTAAGATATATTTGAGGCATGGGGAGGGAGAGATGGCTCAGAGGTTGAGAGCACTGACTACTGTTTTTCCAGAGGACCCAGGTTCAATTCCCAGCACCCACAAGGCAGCTCATAACTGTCTGTAACTCCAGTTCCAGGAGCACACAAGTGTTGTATAGACATACATGCGGGCAAAATGATCATAGACATAGAGTAAAATAAAAATATTTTAAAAAAATAGCTTGTGCAGGATTTGTGTGAATTCAAGGCTTGCCTGGGCTATATCACAAGACCTTATCAAAAATCAAAACAAAAACTTAGGGGTAGGGGGTAGTGAGATGACTCAGTGGGTAAGATGCTTACTATTCAACCTGAAGGACCAGAGTTTGGATCCATGTTGAAACCACACACAGACCTTTAACACTGCTGTTAGGAAGCAAGAGGGCCACTGGGGCCTGCATTCTACTAGCCTAGCTCCAAGAGCAGTGAGAGACCCCACCTTTAGGGATAAAGCAGAGAGCGACTCAGCAGAACACCCGAGTCCTCCTCTGGCCTCTGCACATGTGCACCTGGACACAGTGCGCACCTACCATATCACACCCAAAACCCCAACAGAACAGAGCTGGGACAGAACATCTATAAACCCAGAGGGGTTCTTAGAGCCTAGAGAGTTCAAAGCCAGCCTTAAACAAGAGACCTTGCCTCAAAACCAAAGACAGAGGGTCCAAGAAATGGGGGTGAGCACAGTGGAGAACCAAGATGGGACATTCTTGCATGTGAGCTTTGTACACCAGAGGAGCATATCAGGTAGGCTTGGGGAACAGGCTGGATTCTGTGGCACAGTCCTCCCTGACTAGGTCCACCCTTGGTTCTTGTACCTTCTGGTTACCACCCACAGCCTACCTGGGTGTACCCTTAACCCTCCAAAGTCCTGTAGCTCAGAGAGCTGCTCTGAAGACGTCTCTTGCCATCCCTCCCTTCCCACCCACAGTGGTAGGCATTGGTAACTCTCAGTCCTTTGGCAGACCAGCCTGCTCTCATCCTGTTCCCTGCCTGGTGTTGAAGCAAAGAGAGATGGCAAGGAGACTGGGCTCTTGCTCCAGGCTAGAACTCGAGAGGGGACACTTTTTCTATTCCTATTTTAGTGACAAAGAAGCTCAGAGAGCTAATGCCACTTGCCATCTGCCCAAGGTCACAAGGCTGGTTACTGTCGCGGCAGAATTGGAACACAAGCCTGTGTGGTTGCAAGAATAAAGCTTTGAGTGGCTAGTGTGTGCCTGAATTCCCATCCAAGGATCTCAATACTGTTGCCAGTAGCAACAGACACACTGTCCTTTCTGTATCTCAGTATTTTCCCCCAACTCTGTCTGTACTTGGTCCTTCACCTGTTTTTCCTTCTCAGTCAGTCCTCAACTCTTTCTAGGTTAAAAAAAATCTGAAGGCAAGCTGGGGCAGGTTAGCACAGCTGTTATCCTAGCTGCTTGCAAGGCTGAGGCAGGAAGGTGGCAAACTCAGGGTGTGCCTAGATTGCACAGTGAGTTCAAAGCCAACCTCTGCGACTTAGTGAGACCCTGTCTCAGAATGAAAAGTGAAAGAAGGGCTAGGAGTGGCTTAGCAGTAGGGCGCTGCCTAGAATCCCGCAGTGGAGGACTGAGGCGTTGCTCAGTGATAGAGCCCCTGCCTAGAATCCCCTAAGGAGGTGCTGGGGTGCTAAACTTAACGATGGAATGCTTGCCTCCTCACTTCAATTCCAACTACTGAACACGACTGAGGATCTGGAATATGGTTTAGTAGATGAACTGCCTGCCTCACAAGCGTGAGAACCCAAGTTCAATCCTCCAGAGCCCACAGAGAAAGCTGGACATAGTAGCGCACACCATAATCTCACTGTGGGATGGTAGAGATAAGCAGATCCCTGGGGATTGCTGGCCAGTGAGCCTAGCCTACTTGGTAAGTGCCAGGGTAGTGAGAGTCCCTGTCTCAAAAAAGCAAGGAGGATTGGTCTTGAGGAACACCACCCAAGGTTGACTTCTGGTTTCCACATAAGCACTCAACTGTACGCATAACTACGTACCACACGCACACGCATGCACGCACACACACACACACACACACATGCACGCACACACACTCAAAGATGCTGAGGACCACACTTGAAAAGCCTCCACCAGAGCTCAGATGACACTAGGTATCGCCATGAAGCTCTCCCAGGGATAAGAGGCAATAACATGAGAGGAAGCCTAGGTCATAGATGCAAGCAGACAACAGGGCATTCAGGGAGCTGGGCTCTCGGTTGGTTCTGCCATGCCTGGCTGCTTGGGCTTGAGAGCAATCATTTGCTTACAAGACAAACGAGTGCTGATCAAGTGTCAGGTGCCGAGACATCAGCTGGACACAACCATGGAGTTCTTGCCCTAGGGAAGCTTCCACACCAGCAGCCCGTGGAGGAACTTCCAAGTGGAATACTGATCATGGAGACAGAAGAGGCCGGGCATGGGAGCATATGCCTTTATCCCTGGCACTCCAGAGGCAGATACAGGAGGATTACTGTAAAGTCTAAGGACAACCTGGTCTACAACAGTGAGTACCAGGTTGGCAAGGGCTACATAGTACATACAGGGATGTGGGGGTTGGAGAGTTGGCTCAGAGGTTAAGAGCACTGACTGCTCTTGCAAAGGACCTGGGTTCTAGTCTCAGCATCCACACAGTGACTCACAACCAATGGTGATTCCAGTTCTTGGGGATCTGATGTCCTCTTTTCACTTCCATAGCACTGGGCATGCACATGGGACATACATTTATGCAGACAAATCATACATACATATAAACTAAAAATAAATCAAGATTTAAAATAAAATAGTGGAGGTGGATGTGAAGGATTGGCTTCCAGGGTTGATTTGGATGATCTGGCTGGCTGGGATGGCAGGCCAGGTGTCCCCTTCCTCCCTCACCACTCACGTGCATCCCTCCTGAAATGTGCACTCGCTCAGTCTAAGAGAACGACCTTTTCCCGTAGAGGAGAACCTGTCTTCACTCAAGGGTATGTGAGTATTTGCACGCCCTGCCAGAACCTCTACACAAACTCTCAAATGGAAGTAGGGCTGGAGAGATGGCTCAGTGGTTAAAAGCACTTGTGTGCAATCGTTAGGACCAGAGTTCAGGACCTAGAACCCATGTAACAAACTGGGTGTCCCACGCATGCCTACAGTCCCAGTTCTAAGGTGGGTAGAGATAGAGGGATCGCTGGGGCTTGCTGGCTTTCAACCTAGTCTCTGCCTCAAAGAAATAGGCAGACAATGGCTCCATACTCACACAGGCATAGGCACCATGTATATTCCTACACACACACATATAAACAAGTAAATACTTCTTAAAACGGGGGATGGACGGAAACAGTGAACTGAATAATGAACAAGACAGGGCTGGAGAGATGGCTCAGTGGTTAAGAGCATTGCCTGCTCTTCCAAAGGTCCTGAGTTCAATTCCCAGCAACCACATGGTGGCTCACAACCATCTGTAATGAGGTCTGGTGCCCTCTTCTGGCCTGCAGACATACACACAGAGAGAACATTGTATACATAATAAATAAATAAATATTAAAAAAAAATAATGAACAAGACATCCACATATCCCTGAAACTTGAGACACCCTAATAGCTGAGGACACAAAGAGACCATGGAAGGATATTCTACATAAATGGTACAGAGTGTTAGAAAACAAAACATGCTGGTTCATGTATATCACCCCAGCACTTGGGGGTGGAGGCAAGAAGACTGCTGACAGTTAAGGCAAGTCTTGGCTACAGAATGATTTCGAGGCTACACTGGGCTACAGCGTGATACCCTACCTCAAGATTGATAGATACATAGATTGCTAGATAAATGGATTGATAGATACACAGATGATAGATAAATAGACACAAGATACACGATACAGATACAGCTAATAGATTGCAGGCTAGATTAAAAGTTACATGTTATACACATACATGATGGATAATAGATACATATCACACACACACACACACACACACACACACACACAGACCTCCCTAACCTTGCCTAAGATCTAACTCTTTGGGTGCAAACATCTGAACAAGCTTCGAAATCTTCTTCATATCTATGTCCCCTGAAAGGATGCTCGTCCAGCCATCACTGGTCTTTCTCTAAGTGGTCATGAGAAAGAAAGATGCCTTTTATGTGGCATTTACAGCATCCAAAGACTGGCCTAAGAGACTTAGTAACTTTCATGATTCTCCCTAGAGTCTTGTTTTAAAGACAGTGAGACCAGGGCTCAGAGAGGTTGGTTTCTAGAACTCTTTCCTCTAAGAGGTGGTGGGCCAGGATTTGAGCTCAGACAGCCTGCTACTCAGCTGCTGCACTGAGGCTCCTGGGTAGATAAGAATACGGCAGAAAATTATCCTCTGTTTGATATCAATCATATTCCCATCAACACGGTTCCCTACGTCCAGGTGCCCATTTATCCAGAAAGGCACACTGCCCATGCTGTGAAGGCCGCATCCTGTGGGCCACAGTCACTGCCCTTCTGAGAGACAGCCAGGCACGGTTACTTGTAGTCCCAGCACTCAGAAGGTGGAGGCAGGATAACCAGAAGCTCAAGGTGCACCTGAGCTGCTAAGTGAGTTTGAGGTGATCTTGGGAAACATGAAACCCTGCCTCAAGAAGAAAAGTTCCAGGAGCCTAGAAAATGGTCCCATTGGTAAACTGCCTGCTGTGTAAGCACAAGGACCTGAGTTTGGATTCCCCAGCACCCAAATAAAATGCCAGGAACAGTTGTGAGTGTCTGTAAGCCCCAGAACAGGAAGCAGAGATAGTGGGTTCTTGGAGCTTGCTGGGTAGCCAGCCTGTCTGAGTTTAGTGAGAGACTCTGTCCCAAGAAAACAATGTGGAGAGGGGATTGAGGAAGGCACCCAATGTCAGCCTCGGGCCTCAACATACACATGTGCACAAACACCAGTTCGTACATGTGCCAACACACATTCAAACACTCTTGCACACACCATAAACATACATACACACAAAAAGAAGAAAAAAACCCAAGAAGTTCCCATGAGGCCCACCACATGTCAATCAATGTTCTTCCAAAGTTCAGTTAGTCTCTTCCTCTCAGGGCTCTCTCAGGTCCCCAGCGAGAGAGTCCCTTCACCCTGTACCCACCCAGCCACGCCCTGTCACCTTTGATCTTTTCGCCTTTACTCAGAGAGATCTCCCCTTCTCCTTGAGCCTGGTATGACTTCACCGCCATGAAGGAGCGTCCGGGTACCGCTGAATAGAGCTTCCTACGTCTGCCTCTGCTGCCCAGGGAGCCCCCAGGGCCCCCAGAGCCCCCAGTTCCCCCAGCCGGCCCTTCTCGGGGTGTCCCGCTGGAGCTACAAACAGAAGTGGTGAGAGGCAGGGAGAGTAGAGGGCATTTCTGGGGACAGTCAGGGCAGGGACAGGTACTGCTTTTCCAAGTTCTGGTATCCTTGGGAGACCAGCTGAACCCCATCTCCTGTCTTCAGACTCCTAGTTCCACCCCTCTCACCGTCTGCACAGGCAGCCTGATTCAGCTTCCTGAACCTGTGCCGGTACATCCTCCAGCTCCTGAGCTTTCCTTCAGAGACTCCTAGCTTCCTCCTGGGGCAGGTCCAAGGCCGCGGCCAACTGCTCCTAGCCTTCTCCAGGGGCACACCTCGTGGGCCTCCCTCTCTCCCTGGCATTCTTACCAAAGAACGGTCCCCTCTCCTGCTCCCTGGGCTCTCAGCTTCCTCTCCCTGAACTCCTGAACAGCCTTGGACATTATTCCCAAAGCCCCTACCTACCCCAACCCCCTCTTCCTGCTCTTTCCTCTCTCCTCTTGCCCGCTGCCATCTGTCTGTGCTCATAGGCTGTAAGCTATTTCTTTTAGTGTCCCGCTCAGCCCATGCCAGCAGTGAGGCCAGGCATCTCTAACATGGTCATTTTACCCATGAAACAATGAGAGATACAGGTGTGTAGGGGACCGCCACCCTTGGGACAGGAGGTGAGCTGCTGAGTTGACTGTGTGGGTGCTAGAATGGGCTGGGCCGGCGGCTGTGGACCTGAGTCCCGCCTACCTGGGCCGGCCTCGAGGCTGTCTCTTGGTATCTTCAGGATGTCTCCCTCTGGATGGGGAGCGTGCCCGGGCACCTCGGGGGCTGCTGGCGCTTCGGAGGGTCCCACTACTGAGCTTAGTGCTGGGGGCCGAGGGCTGTGACTGGCCCTGGGGTCCTGAGGTAGGGCCAGGGGTCCCAGATGATGAGGCCCCTGGGGCCGAAAACACCATCCAATCAGGCAGCGCCATGCTTGTGTCGCTGTTAGCTCTCAGCAGTGCTGGGGGTACAGTCAGCCCTGCACCCGGGGGTCCCCGACGGCGGGCTGCATACTTGGGGGACTCCTGGAAGGGCACTGAAAGTGAGGAGTGGCGGTCAGGGCCAGGCAGGTGGGATGGGGAAACAGAAGCAGGGAGGGACCACGAGGGCAAGAGGGATGGGAGACTAGAAATGGGGGGGGGGGGGAGGGCGGTGCTGAGTCATTTCCTCTCCCCTCCTCAGGCAATCTTGAAACTTTGTGGAGTCTGTGTCCCACCCTGACACCCTTCAATCGGCCCACCAAGTCTGTGACCCCAACATGAACCCTCAGCTCCTCCTTCATCCCAGCTCTTTTTCACTCACCCACATCCTGTTCCCGATGGTTACGGATCAGTTCCCCCAACTCAAAATTCCCAGCAATCACAGCCACCTGTAAGAGGGGGACAGGGAGGTCGCTGCTCAGCAGAGAGCAGGGACAGGAAACATCTAAGCCACTCCACTGAGCTGACCCTGTCCCTTCTCCCAGACCATGCTCCCTTGCAGCTTTCCTCACTGCCATTCCTCTTGTCCCCTCGTCCTGTGTCCCCTGCCTCAGTTCCGAAGCCCAGACCTGGAAGGGTGTCTGTCCGTTATTATTTTTCACATCCTTGTTTGCTCCACGATAGAGGAGGATCCTGGCACAGGTCTCCTGAAAAGGACAGCGGTGGTCCAGGAGGGAAGGAAAGGAACAGTAAGTTAGTTAGCATGAGTAACACGCCCGACCTAAACTAGCATTAGCCAGGGGAGCAGCCTCTCGGCACTGTGGTGGTCCCAGGGAGAGCTGGACTATGTGTCTAAAGTGCACTGGGAAGCTAGGCCTGGGGTCTCACATTTCTCATCCTAGTTCATGTGGGAGGCTAGGGCAGAAGGATTACAAGATCAAGACCAGCTCAGGCAACTTAGCAAAACACTGTCTTGAGATAAAAAGTAAAAAGTGAACTTGTGATGCAGACCAGTGGTAGAGTCCCTGCCTGGAATCCCTCAGCGAGGGGCTGGGGTGTGATTCAGGTAGGATGTCTGCCTACCATGTGCGAAGTCCTGGGCTCCATCTCCAGCACAAGATGTATAAATAAATGGGCAATTTCGTGGACTTAGCTTGCGAGAAATCCATCTCTAGTTGTTTTATGCTGATTCCTAGTGAAGTGATAGTAGCCCTCTGGTTTCTCCCACCAGATTCCAGAAGCTGCCTCCTGCTAAGGTGGTTGGGCTTCAGATGTGGCTAAGCCAGAAGCAGCGCTCGGCTCTGTGAGGGGCTCCTTGTCTTGTGTGTCAGGAGCTGAACTTCAGAAGGGAGCTCACTGAGTGGCCTGACAGAAATCACTGCGCTTGTCTCCCAGCTGGGGAGGCTAAGCTCTCTGCACATTCAAGGTCACTGATTGGCCTCAGATTCCACTCCAGGTCTGCATTTGTGCATGTGTGTCTTCTGTGGGTGAGTATGCCCGTGTGGGGGTCAGAAGACAACACTGCTTTCCACCTTGCTGGAGACAAGGTCCCTCACTTGATGCTGCCTATGTCGGGCTAGCAGGTCCATGAGTTTTGGGGGAAGTCCCTGCGTCTACTTCCCATCTCCCTGTAGGAGCAGTGGGATTACACAGTCACGCTATCATGCCCGTTTTACATGGGTTCTTGAGATTTGAGCTTAGGCCTTTTGCTTGCATGCAAGTGCCTTTAAGCTTTGATCCATCACCGCAGTCTCCCAAGTCTGTCTTACTGGCACTCTCTGTGAGCCTCAGAAGGAATAGCACACAGAGTCAAGGGTAGAGGTCAGATGGGAGACAGCGGGGACATACAGAGCCCCGTCAGTCACTTAGCTCTCTCTCACTCTGTGCTAAACTAGGTCTCTGAAATGACCCCAAAGCCTCACCCAAACAACCCACTTAGCTCTCCCGCCCCGACCTCAGTGATCATCACAATCCCTTTCTCAACCCCACTGGCCACTTCTTCCCCATAGCAGGCACCTTCTGCTCAAGGGCCTTTGCACCCTGAAGAGCCGCTTGGAATTCTCCATCCATCGATTGCTACACAGTAGCTCTCATTTTATTTGGGTTTTATACTGAACCATCTTTTCAGAGAGCCCTTCCCTCCCTGCCCTACCCTTTGCTGTCTGCTGGAGATAGGGTCTCAGAATAGCCTGCTCCTCGCTGTGCGGCCCAGGCTGGCCTCAAATGCATGACAATCTTCTTCAGCATCCTGAGTGCTGGCAGGAATTTTTCACATATCCCTTCTTCCTTATCTCTCTAGAACTCTCTTGCATGGATTAGTATTCTTCTAAGCCAATATTAACCCATTTCCTTCAAAACACCATATGCCAGACATCCCGTAGTCTGTATTTCTGTCTTCTATGGTACGTCACACAAAGGTTCTGTCTGTGACCCCAGCCTCCGACAGCAGTGTGCAGCCCACAGGAACTACCCAGGGACACTTACTCAGTGGGGGAAATCTGGCCTTTGTCTTAGCAGGGACAAAGCCACACTGGCCTGTGGTTCCACTCTGCTCTGGCTCCCTTGAATGTGAATTTCTGGTGCATCTGTTTAACACACCTTCTGCGGGAAACCCTTAGGTGGATACTTTGTATTTGATACAGGCCTGTTCTGCAGGATGGGATCAGAGCAGGCAACATTTGTGCCTAAACCCTTGCAGCCAGTTCCTGGAGCAGGTGGGGTGTGAACCTGGCCCTCAGACGCAGGTGTTTGTCTGTCTGGGTCTGCTAACATCACTTCCTGCAAGTCCAGATTGCGTTCTGGTTGTGTTGTGTGTAAGCACGTATAACCACGTATCCCCATGCTGTCATATATGTATGTTTTGCATGTTCGAGGGGCATGGGGTTATCACAATCTGATTCACAGCACCGTACTTTATCCCATGTCTGACCAAGTTTAAATGCCCACATTTTAGTGAGTAGCTCCCTCCACTGGACACCTGGAGAATCTTGTAGCACTTATCTCATGGGATTCTAATTATTTGTTTAAACATTCACCAAATTGAGAGCTTCCTCTACCTTTCCTGGGGGCCTGAATTATCTCTGACTCATCTCCCATCCCCAGAACTGGCACCAAGCACACAGTAGGTGCTCAAGAAATACACTTGGAAGAAATAAAGATGGAGGATGTGGAGCTGTCAATCAAAACTCATTTGCTCAAGTCACTCAATTATTCATTCAGTTGTTGAGTCATTCAATCTGTCAAAAGCAGCAGCCACCTGTCCTGAGCTGCTGACACTTCTGGTGGAGATCCGCAGCTCCACCATCCACTCAGTCAGCCATGCATTCATTCATCTCCCAGAAGGAACAATACTGTTTCTGGGGGCTTGGGACAGAGCAGTCTTTGAAATCCTATCCCCTTTTTGAGACAGACTCACAGTCTAGGACCGGTCTGTGCAAACTACAGGGCCAAGGGGACAGACAGTGGGAGTGACAGTCAGACCCAGCCCAGATAGGTGGATGGACGGACAGATGGATATATAAATAGATGGATAGGTGGGTGCAGGAATGGGTGCTTGGATGTAAAAGAATTACTATGTTCTGGGGGCTTGGAACAGAACCAGAACCTACCAGATTCTGTCCCCACCCTTGAGAGGCTCACAGCCTAGGGAACCTGACCTTTGCCAGAAGACGGATGGGTGGAAAAGTGAACGGGTGGACAGACAGATGGGCAGATGGGTGGATGGATGGGTGGATGGATGGGTGGATGGGTGGATGGATGGGTGGGTGGGGTGGGTGGATGGATGGGTGTGTGGATGGATGGGTGTGTGGATGGATGGATGGATGGGTGGGTGGATGGGTGGATGGATGAATGGATGGGTGTGTGGATGAATGGGTGGGTGGATGGATGGATGGGTGGGGTGGGTGGATGGATGGGTGGATGAATGGATGGATGGGTGTGTGGATGAATGGATGGGTGGGTGGATGGATGGATGGGTGGGTGTGTGGATGGATGGGTGTGTGGATGGATGGGTGTGTGGATGGATGTATGGGTGGGTGGATGGGTGGATGAATGGATGGGTGTGTGGATGAATGGATGGATGGGTGGGTGGATGGGTGGATGGATGAATGGATGGGTGTGTGGATGAATGGATGAATGGGTGGGTGGATGGATGGATGGATGGGTGGGTGGGTGGATGGATGGGTGGGTGGGTGGATGGGTGGATGAATGTATGTATGGATGGGTGGGTGGATGGATGGGTGGATGGATGGATGGGTGGATGGATGGATGGGTGGGTGGGGTGGGTGGATGGATGGGTGGATGAATGGATGGATGGGTGTGTGGATGAATGGATGGATGGGTGGGTGGATGGGTGGATGGATGAATGGATGGGTGTGTGGATGAATGGATGGATGGGTGGGTGGATGGATGGATGGGTGGGGTGGGTGGATGGATGGGTGGATGAATGGATGGATGAGTGTGTGGATGAATGGATGGATGGGTGGGTGTGTGGATGGATGGATGGGTGGATGGATGGATGGATGGGTGGATGGATGGATGATGGATGGGTGTGTGGATGAATGGATGGATGGGTGGGTGGATGGATGGATGGGTGGGTGTATGGGTGGATGGGTGGGTGGATGGATGGATGGGTAGGTGGGTGGGTGGATGGATGGGTGGGTGGATGGGTGGATGAATGTATGGATTGATGGGTGGGTGGATGGGTGGGTGGGTGGATGGATGGGTTGGTACTAGATAGGTAGGTAAGTGGGTGGGTGGATGGATGGGTGTGTGTGTGGATGAATGGATGGATGGGTGCGTGGGTGGGTGGATGGATGGGTGGATGTGTAGGGTTAAGCCCCTCCCTCTGGGGGCGGGTTCGCCTGTGGCTAATGTTTACCTATAAATCTGCCGAGCGTGCGCCCAACCTTCCCTTCTGCTTCCTGTTCTCCGCGGGAACCGTGGTACTGTAAGTCTTTTTCTCCATTAAAGCTGTATATATATTTTTTACAATCTGTCTGCATTCATTTACGCCACTACATGGATGGATGGATGGGTTGGTACTAGATAGGTAGGTAAGTGGATGGGTAGGTGTGTGTATTGATGGGTGGATGCACTGGTGTTGTGTGAATAGATGAGGATGAGTGAAGGGGATGGATGGTGAGAAGGTGGATGGGGGTGTGTGAGGATAAATGTGTAGATGGGTGGGTGATGGATAGGTAGGTGGTAGATGGGTGCATTGATGTGTCTATGGGTGGCTGGCTGACAAGGATAAGCAGAGAGAAGACAGGGGTCAGAAGTAGAAGATGAACTCACATTTGCTAAGCATCTACTTGATCTGATAGCAAGCAAAGTGTTCACCTGCTTGATCCTTTGAAAAATATTCATGACTGACCCATTTCACAGATGGCAGGAAATGGGGGAGCTGAAGAAAGCAAAACAATATGCTCATCTGGTCCTCTCTGGGGAATAGTGGCTGCTGTATAATTCTCTGTACTCAATTTTCCCTTTCAGATGAACGTCAGCCTTCTGACCACATCCTGGCAATTGACACTGGTGATGATACTAATAATAACAATTATTATCATGGCTGTATTCTAGGGATGAATACTTCATGTACACAATCACTCATCCTTTTCAATCAGCTGACATGATTCCCTTTTCAGGGAGGACGATGTCTCGGAAAGTGGAAGGAGCTTGTTCAGGGTCTTCCTGGCTGTGTGGGGCCAGATCTTTTTTTCTCTCCATCAAAGCACCTGTCTCCGAGTCAGAGGTCCTGGCCCAGAGGCCTGCATGAGGAGCAGTAGCGAGCGGGAAGGAAATGCCAGCACGATATTGCTGGGTTTGAGAAACACCAGTCTTCCCTTGGCGTTGAGCATTCTGCTCACTGCCACAAGGCGGCACTTGGATACCCGCCATATCCCCAGCACTCAGAGTTCTCAGGAGGCAGAAGGGGCTGGGGCTGTTTTGAAAGACTGCCTGTAGGAAGGGAGGGCAGATCAGCAGCATCCCAGCAGGTGTTGTCCTCCCTACCCTGAAGTCCCCCAAGCAGTTCTTCAAGGGCAAGGATCTCGGAGAACCGAGGCTGGAGCTCCAAGGGGCTGGCTCATCTGGGGTCTCTTGGTACTCAGGTGGCAAAGGGGCCTTAGCTCTTGCTGACAGGATTTTATTTGGTGAGACCCTTACCTCTGTTTTACAGCTCATCTCTCCTCCAAATTCCTGGAGAGGGGACCCTCCACAAAATTGAATTGCTGAAAATACAACACTTCTCATTCCTCTGTCCCCTGCAAAGGGCCCCCTTGCTCAGCAGCTTGTCTTTTGCACAGCTTATGCTCCCCTCCTGGAGCACTCTTTTCCCCTCATCTGCCCCTGCTGTCTTGACCTCATTCAGAAAGCCACCTCCAGCCAAGTCCAGATGTGGCTCCCAGGGGAACATGTTCTCCATAACTTTACTGAACACCTAGGATTAGACCAGCAGCTCAGTATAAAGCTTGGAGCCAGACACAGGGGAAAAACTCATTAAATATGATGGGTAGATGGGCAGATGATGGCTGGATGGATGAAGGGTGAGTGGGTGGGTGGGTGGGTGGATGGATGAACAGATAGCTGGATGGATGAAGGGTGGGTGGATGGGTGGGTGGGTGGATGGATGGATGGATGAACAGATAGCTGGATGGATGAAGGGTGAGTGGATGGGTGGGTGGGTGGATGGATGGATGGATGAACAGATAGCTGGATGGATGAAGGGTGAGTGGATGGGTGGGTGGGTGGATGGATGGATGGATGAAGGGTGGGTGGGTGGGTGGGTGGGTGGATGGATGGATGAACAGATAGCTGGATGGATGAAGGGTGAGTGGGTGGGTGGGTGGGTGGATGGATGGATGGATGAACAGATAGCTGGATGGATGAAAGGTAGGTAGATGAGTAGACAGAGAGATGGACAAGCGAGTGGATAGGTAGTTGGACAATTGTTGACTGAGGTTTTCTGTCCCGCTCATTAGCTCAGAATGGGAGATGTGCTGTGGGACAATGGTTTTACCCCGTAAAGATTTGTTTCTTGTACTTGTTTAATAAAATGCTGGTTGGCCAATAGCCAGGAAGGAAGTAGAGGCTGAGCAATGAGAACAGGAGAATTCGGGGAAGAGGACTCAGTCTACAGTTGTTACCCAGACACAGAGGAAGCCAGACACAGAGCAAGCAAGATGTGACTGCCTCGCCAAAAAAGGTACCAAGCCACGTGGCTAACATAGACAAGAATTATGGGCTAATGTAAGTTATAATAATTAGTTAATAAGAAGCCTGAGCTAATGAGCCAATCAGTTTATAACTAATGGAGACCTCTGTGTAATTTCTTTGGGACTTAACAACTGCAGGAACTGGGCAGGACAGAAACCTCAGTCAACAGAAGATGATTGGATTACGGGTGGATGAGTGAGTAGGTGGGTGGGTAAATGAGTGGATAGGTTTGTAGATGGCTGAGTGTGGAGGTGGATTATAGATGGATGAGTGGGCGGATGGGTGAATGGGTAGGTACATGGAGAAGTGAGTGGATAGACAGGATGGATGGATGGATGGAAAGATGGACGGATGGGTAGATGGATGGACAGGTGGGTAGAAACTGAATGAACAGAGGTTGCAGAGCTAGGAGGTTTGAGTGAACTGTGGAGCATGTCTTTGAAGGGGCAGGTAGATGTTTCTGGGGCTGACCTTGTTGTAGAGAGCACAGATGTGCAGGGCTGTGTTTCCTGAGGCATTCTGGGCTCCAGGTTCAGCCCCATAGAAGAGCAGGTGTTCCAGGTGCTGAGAGTGGCCCCGTTGGCAGGCCTGGGGGACAGGGAGTGGAGAGGCCCGATTAGACCTCATCTGAACCCTTCCAAGGCCCTCTCCCTTGAGGTCAGAAGACTGTATCCGCATCCCCTTCTATTTTTTGCCCTTATTCCTGTTCTGGGACCCAGGCCATTAACTTTCTGTCTCTAAGCATTCAGTTACTCCAATGTATAAATACCCAGGCTGGCCCTTCAAGTGAATCAAGCACCCAGCCTCTCCATGTATCTATTCTCCGAGTCCTTTTACCTTTTCTTCTGTGAGGATTCTGATTATTTCACTCTCCTCTCTGTAAGGAACTCTGCCATCTCTTTTGCATCCCAGCCCTTGGATGCTGCAAAGCCCAGGTATCCAAGCTCTCCCCAGTGCTCGGGACTGAATCTGGATACCTGGTGGATTTCCTGCCAGCCGTTCTCATCCGCAATGCCCAGCTGGGCCCTGTTGTACAGAAGTAGCTCGCAGCAGCGGGGGTCACCCCCCACCATAGCTGTGTGGAACAGGGGGGTCAGCCCTCGGCGGTCCTTGTAGTTGGGGGAGCCCCCAAGGTCCAGAAGTGCCTAAGGAGGGACAGACAACTCAGGAAGAAAGGACAGATGGCAGCTCTAGTTCTAAGACGCTGGTAGGGAGGTGAGCCTTAAATGGGCCATACAGGCTCACACCTGTGTCATTTCTGCTCTGGTGTGTGTTGTGTGTGTGTGTGTGTGTGTGTGTGTGTGTGTAGAAGAGGCCAGGGGTCGATGCTAAATATCTAAATATCTTTCTCAATTGTTCTCCACTTTATTCTTTGAGACAGAGTCTCTCACTGAACCTTAAGCTCACCAATTCACATAGAAAAGCTGGTCAGCAAGGCCCAGGTATCCTCCTGTCTCTGCCTCCCCAGCACTGAGATTACAGGCACGTGGCGCCACATTCTGCTTTTCTGCTTGTGTGCTAGAACTTGTAACTGAGGTCCTCACGCTTGCATAGCCCTCCACTGACAGAGCCACCTCTCCAGCCCCTCTGACAGTCTTAGAGACAATGAGAAGACGAGGCAGATGCCCTCAGAGGACCCTCTCACTCTGACATGTGGCTCACCCTTTCTCTAGGGGGTGACGGTTGGTGAGCCACTGGAGGGTGGCCACAGCCTTGGGCCTTTTAATACAGGTAAGAATGGGGTCTAAGTTTAAGAACACCCCTGACCAAGTGTGGGAGCACTACACAGACACCCACAAAAGGAAGCCTGGGAAAGGCAAGGCTGGGGTAAACTCAAGTTTGAGACAGCCTCCTTGAGGGTGGGGGTTCTAGGGGTAAGAGAGAAAGGGTGAAAAAGGCGAAGTTTAAGATCAAGTGTTGAGAGCTGCCCCTGTGTAGACAGCTCCACAGAAGCCCTTGTGTGGTAGGACGCTAGTGACATGTGGTGCCATTCAACATGGTGGCCACAGGGGGGCGATGAGTACCTGACTGGGGCTAGCGAGTCCATGGAAGTGTGATTTTAATTTTATTCCATTTTAATTATGTTAAATCTAAACACCCTGGTGTGGCCAGCGGTTAGGGGACTTGATAGCAAAGATCTGGAAACACACAGAGGTACATGAGTATCCATTAGTTCTGGCTGTAAACACCAATTCTTCATGCCAATGTTTGGCTACACCAAGGGGCTCTTTGGGATAGGGCGAGCTAAGAGGGATGGGTCTCTGAACTGGGGCACCTGTGCACATGCGTATGTCTCAATCTTTAGGAGTAGCCAGTGCCAAAAGAGAGACCAGGTGCCCTGGCAGAGGCAGAAGAGAGAGTATTTAAAATGAGGCTGCACGCAAGGGCAGGGCTATGGGGTTGGAGGGCCCATGCAAACATGAAGATCTGAGTCTGATCTCAGTGATCCGTGGAAAAGTGTTGCATGGCTGCAATCTCAACACTGGAGAGGCAGTGGCAGGTGGATTCCTGGTCAGCCAGATTAGCCTAACTGGGGAGCCCTATGCGCCAAAGAAAGCTCCCTTGGTTCTCCAGTGGAGAAATGTGGTGGCTAATTCCTGAGGACCAACAGCTAAGGCTGTCCTCTGAGTGCCACTTTTGTATATGCCTGCTCGTGGGTTACACACATATGCATTTGTACACACACACACACACCACAAATGAAAACTGCACACAAATTCGCTCTGTGCATTTTGTGGGCACATAAGGCTTATTTGTTTGGAAAACCACATATTGTTTCTCTGTTGCGAGAGGCCCATGACACCCGTGCTAGCCGGAAACGCACTATGTAGTCAAGGTTGACCTTCCACTCCTCCTCATCCTCCTTCCTCTACCCCCCAAGTGCCACCACACCTGTTTGGGGGGAAGTGTGTTTTGTGTCTTTGGTGTGAGAAGAAGGACCTGTGAGAAGACGGGTGTGTTGGGAGATGAAGGGCTAGGCTAGGATGAACACAGGAACAAACCCAGGGTGTGCGTGGAGATGGTCTCCCTGAGTAGCAGGAAGTCACTCTCTATGTTCTAAACCTTTAAAGGTAGGTATTTGGAGAGGCAGAGGTAGGGTGCACACTGGCTGGACAGAGGGAAGGGGGCCATTCTGAGTGCCCAGGGAAGAAGCCGAGTCACAACCAGCTTCACTAAGCTGGGGCACCTGACAGACGGACAGAGGGAACTGTGTATCTGCCAGTGTACAGAATCCGATGGTGTAGTGGGGACGCAGAGGTACCATTTGGGCTGGAGGGTAGTGAGACAGGGTCTCACATAACCTAGGCCACCCTTGGATCCCTGAGCGCTAGGATTGCAGGCATGTACCTCAGACATGGCTGACAAGGGATCTTTTGAACATAGATGGCAAAGGAGGAAGGTTCCCCATCTGGGGACTCCGGCAGCCTCACCGTGAGTGCCAGGCAGTGCCGAGCACAGGCAGCCTTGTGCAGCGCTGTCATGCCATCCCGGGCTCTGAAGTCTATGTGAGCCCCACCCAGGCACAGCGTTCGAATCACCTCTACTGAGCCTTCCGTCTGGGCCGCCAGGGTCAAAGGTGTCTCTGAAGGGCAAGAGCAGATCCTCAGAGGCAGAACTTCAGGCCGCCAGCCCTTAGACTCCACCCCTGGTCTCCTAGCTGGGGTGTGTCCCAGGCCTCTCTACCCAACGCTGCTCCTCAGCCCAGTCCTTCACAGCCCATGCCTCTTCCTACCTCCTGAATCTGAGTCATGGTAATTGGGGTCCAGCCCCTTGTCCAGCAGCCTCGCCACCTTGTCAGACGTCCCGAGCTGCACATATTCCAGGAACTTCTTCAACCCCGTCTGAATCGTATACAAAGAAAGCCAGGGGAATCAGGGAGATTGGGAACAAGTGAAGAAAGCAACAATCAGAGACAGCACCCAGGGAGTACACAGCCAGCACCTTCCCAAGGCAGAAAGGAAGTCTGGTGTGGCAGGTTGTGCCAGTCATCTCAGCATTCGGGGGCAGAGACAGGAAGACGACGGGTTCTAGGCCTGCCTGAGCTATGTAGTGAGACCCTGTCTTTAAAGGAATATTCTAAAATAGAAGGGTATGGTGGTTTGAAGGAAGATGGTCCCTATAGGCTCACAGGGAGTGGCCTTATCGGAGGAGTTGTGTCACTGAGGGCGGGCTTTGAGATTTTAGAAGCTTGAGCCAGGTCCAGGGGCTGTCTCTTCCTTGCTTGCCAGTCGGGGTGTAGAACTCTCAGCTGTCTACCCAGCACTATGTCTGCCTGCGTGCTTCCATGCTTCCTGCTATGACAATAATGGACTAAACCTCAGAGCTGTAAGCCAGCCCCAATGAAATGCTTTTCTTTGAAAGAGTAGCTGTGGTCAGGATGTCTCTTCACAGCTGTAAAAGCCCCATGACAAAGGGGAACTGTGCACTGTGTTGAAATCTACCCTGGTACACACGTTCTTAAAGGAATACATCCCTACTGTTACTGGTTCCACATACAATCCAGAAGAAAACAATTAAAATATCATGTGCATGCAGCCAAGCCTACCAACCTGAGTCTGATCCCCAGAACACACGAGATAAGAAAACTGAGCTCTACATATTTTCCTCTGACCTCCACATGTGATCGGTAACATTAACATGCCATCTCCACCCCAAAACCAGACATGCACAATAATAAATAAATAAGTAACTATATATATATAGAATATATAGAGAATGATATATATATATATATATATATATATATATATGGCTAGAGAGAGACAGATTAGCTGTTCAAGGTGCATGCTGTTCCTACAGAGGACCTGAGTTCAGTTCCCAGCACCAACCAATGGCAGATAACTCCAACACTGGGGCGGGGGAGGAGGCTGATGCTACTAGCTCCCTGGATCACATCCATTCATATGCACATATCCACACACATACACATACAAAATTAAAAATAAAACAAATCTAAAAAAAGACACAGTGGAATTGCACATGGCCACTGGCTTCCAGAGTGGCTGGCACAGGGAGGGAGGGAGGGAGAAGGCACAAAGGGGAGGAAAGACGTGAACAGATGATGGTGTGGACAGAGGAGAGGAGAGTGGACAGTGTGGACAGAGGAGAGGAGAGTGGACGGTGTGGACAGAGGAGAGTGGACGGTGTGGACAGAGGAGAATGGACGGTGTGGACAGAGGAGAGGAGAGTGGACGGTGTGGACAGAGGAGAGGAGAGTGGACGGTGTGGACAGAGGAGAATGGACGGTGTGGACAGAGGAGAGGAGAATGGACGGTGTGGACAGAGGAGAGGAGAGTGGACGGTGTGGACAGAGGAGAGGAGAGTGGACGGTGTGGACAGAGGAGAGGAGAGTGGACGGTGTGGACAGAGGAGAATGGACGGTGTGGACAGAGGAGAGGAGAGTGGACGGTGTGGACAGAGGAGAGGAGAGTGGACGGTGTGGACAGAGGAGAGGAGAGTGGACGGTGTGGACAGAGGAGAGGAGAGTGGACGGTGTGGACAGAGGAGAGGAGAGTGGACGGTGTGGACAGAGGAGAGGAGAGTGGACGGTGTGGACAGAGGAGAATGGATGGTGTGGACAGAGGAGAGTGGACGGTGTGGACAGAGGAGAGTGGACGGTGTGGACAGAGGAGAGTGGACGGTGTGGACAGAGGAGAGTGGACAATGTGGACAGAGGAGAGGAGAGTGGACGGTGTGGACAGAGGAGAGGAGAGTGGACGGTGTGGACAGAGGAGAGTGGACGGTGTGGACAGAGGAGAGGAGAGTGGACGGTGTGGACAGAGGAGAGTGGACGGTGTGGACAGAGGAGAGGAGAACGGACGATGTGGACAGAGGAGAGGAGAGTGGACGGTGTGGACAGAGGAGAGGAGAGTGGACGGTGTGGACAGAGGAGAGGAGAATGGACAGTATGGAGAGAGGAGAGTGGACGGTGTGGACAGAGGAGAGTGGACGGTGTGGACAGAGGAGAGGAGAGTGGACGGTGTGGACAGAGGAGAGGAGAGTGAACGGTGTGGACAGAGGAGAGTGGACGGTGTGGACAGAGGAGAGGAGAACGGACGATGTGGACAGAGGAGAGGAGAGTGGACGGTGTGGACAGAGGAGAGGAGAGTGGACGGTGTGGACAGAGGAGAGGAGAGTGGACGGTGTGGACAGAGGAGAGGAGAGTGGACGGTGTGGACAGAGGAGAGTGGACGGTGTGGACAGAGGAGAGGAGAATGGGCGGTGTGGACAGTGTGGGACAGAGAAGCTTTCGGGAGGAAAAAACAGAAGGAAGTTTCTTCCCACTAAATGTCAAGAATTGCTTCTCTCTGGCCACATAAGCCTGCTAACTTCCTCCCAGCTCCTAGGGACCAGGGCAGACACAGGGGAGATATCACCCAAGGTCTGGAGGGAAGCACCCAACAGAATAAATGTGGCTGGAAAGGAAAGGCAGAGTGTGTGCTTGATGGAGATATAGGAGCAGGGAACTGTGGGCATCTATGAAATGCTACCCAGGCAGGACCCTAAGTGCTTCTGAGCAGAGAGGCAGAGTTAAAGATGGGCTGAAGGGCTAGGAGTAAAGTGTTTGTCATGCAAGCGTGAGACCCTGAGTAGAAAAGGCCAGGGGTGATGGTGTGTACTTGAAATCTGGGTACAGGGGGTGGTGGAGACAGGCATATCCCTGAGGCTTCCAGGTCAGCTAGCCTGGCCTACATGGTGAGCCTCAGACCAGTAAAGGACTGTATTAAAGGTAAGGTGTGGCCACTGAGATGGCTCATCAGATAAGGGTGCTTTCCACCATGTCTGACCACGAGTTCCATTACCAGGATTCAGATGGTGAAAAGAGAAACTGACTTTCCCCAAATTGTCCATTGTCCTCTGGCCTCCACATATGCATCTCCTCCTCCTTCTCCTCCTCCTCCTCCACCACCACTGTCACCACCTCCTCCTCCTCCTCCACCACCACCACCATCACCACCTCCATCACCATCACCACCATCACCACCTCCACCACCACCTCCACCACCACCTCCATCACCATCACCTCCATCACCACCATCACCACCTCCATCACCATCACCTCCATCACCACCACCACCACCACCACCACCACCATCACCACCACCATCACCACCACCACCACCACCACCTCCATCACCACCACCACCACCACCTTCATCACCACCACCACCACCATCACCACCTTCATCACCACCACCACCATCACTACCTCCATCACCACCATCACCACCACCACCACCATCACCACCTCCACCACCTCCACCACCCCTCCTACAAATGCACACACCAGGCAGATAGCATTGCCCTGGGTAGGGGAGGCCATAAAGGGAAGTGGGAGGGGTTATGATGAAGATAAATGGGTGTCTCCCAACAGAATTCAAATTTAGATGGAGGACTTGTCGTAACTGGCTGGCAGAGGGGAGAGCTGCTGGGGAAATACTGAATAAGAAGGTGATGGAAAGGCGCTCTGGGGGGCACACCCAGAGAAGGTCTATGCCAGGGCACTCACCTTCGTGTGCAATTTGGCCAGCTGTTTCTCATCTAGGTTGGTCTGTTTGTAGACTCGTGTCTTGTAGCGGAACTGAGACCAGGGGTTGGGTATGAGGAGACACAGATTCGTAATTAGAGTCCTTGCTGGGGAATAATGTCAGTGTTCCTCCCTTCCTCCCAGGATGAGTTTAGGGTTAGCATGGAAATGGCCCTAGGTAGGGTGACCTTTCCAGGAGTACCTGGCCATGAAGGTCTATTGCACTATAACCCCTACCTTGTAAGTAACCCCTACATATACTGAATGTTCTAGAATAACTACTGTAGTTGGAATTCCCTCACCAGTTGATAGTATAAGGAGCTTAGGGGAGGAAGGAGGCAACTCAGCTGGTGATTTGGACTCAGGATCTCTCTCCTATAAGTTCTCAGGAAATCTTGAAGAGCCCACTGGGGTTCTCTTGGAATCATAGTGGATATGTTCCAGGGCATGACTTCTGTTAAGAGTTCTGTGGCCTCACCTCCAGGTAGGGTACCCCCTTCTCGAAGGACTGGGGGTACTCTCTCAGCAGCCTCTCCTCTTCCAGGAAGTTGGCATCCCGGCCTGAAGTGGCCGGCTGGAACAGTCCATAGTTGAGCACGTCCTGCAGACTCTCACTCAGGGCACAGAGCACTTGCTGTTTGGCTGTCCAGATGGTGGCATCGGGGTTGAAGCGCAGGCATTTCTGGTGGGAGATAGGATGGCCAGGACTAGGTTGTGTCAAGAATCTGAGGGTGAAGGGTAGGTTGGAAAAGGAGTAGAGTCCAGTTGGAGCTGGGATTGGGGGTGGGGAAAGACACTTGGTCAATATGTCTATCAGCTGACAGGTGATTAGCCACTCACCGTCTGGTGCAAGTCAGGGATGCCAATCCTGAAAACCATCATGCTGAAGTGGGCGTCGTCAGGGACAGACATGGAGCGTCCCTGGAGGCCTCTGGTAGAGGCCAGGTTACCAGGTGCTCCACTGCCCCGGCCCCGAGTCCCCTGGGGGCCTCTCCCTGGCCCGTCTGGGGAGCTGTCGGATTCTGAGGCCCCCTCGGGACACTCGCTGGCACTGTGGCGTTCCTCGTCCTCGCTTGTCGCGGGGCTGTGGGTCATCGTGGGGCCACGGGGCGACGGGGGACAGCAGCATCACAGGCAGCTGGGCAAGGCAAAGACGACCCTCAGTGTAGAGCCACTCAGAGTACCACTCAGTGACAGACACAGTGAAAGCCCGTTCCCTCTGCCCTGGGAGGCAAGGGAGACTAGACATACCCTCAGGCCTCTGCACAGACAAGCTCACACCACCTCTGCAGCCTTCCTGGCACCCTTCTCCTCCCTGTCCTTGGCCCTGCTTGCAGCCCCCACCCCCCTGCGCTCCACTTTGCTTCTGACCCAGTGTGTCCCAGAAATCACAGAATCACCACGGGAGCTACTGGCCCACTTTGTCAAGCCACAGAAAATGAAGCTAAAATTAGCTAAGGACAGACAGGTGGACCAATCCACCCCAGTATCCTGCCCTCCTGGCCAGAGCCTGGCCTCTTCACCCCAGGGAGGCTAAGACTGACTTTTATAGTAAAGGCGAGATGGAGGTGTGAGTTTTGAGCCTGGGGCAGCAGGAGGTGCCCGAGAGCTGGTAACTTCACTGAAGTGTGGCTGACCACGTTTGGAGGGCTGCTGGGGAATGAGCTGTCCCTGGAGGGGATGGAGGGACACAAATGTGGGTGGATGAACAGAAAAGAGAAGTTCCCCCGAGCTGTACCCAGGGGACCTATGAGAGGTTACCGGGGCATATGAAGAGGATGTGTGGGTGGAGGCGGAACAGTCCAGGTGACAAGCTGTGGTAGCCTGGGTGGGCGTGGGCTGCTGCGAGTGACCTGTAGGTGTGTTTCAGGGCTGGCACAGCAGGGTGGGTGGGTTGGCACTGTTTGGTACTGCTGCCTCCACCGAGGAGAACTTGGATTGGGTGGGGTGGCTGGGGAGAGGGCTAAGAAGTGAACCGCAGCGATATGGGACCAGGAGGTGGGGAGGGTCAACACTCTCAATGTGGCCTCCTGAGGGTTGGCTCCTTTCCAAATGCGGTCCTCTTCTCTCCTGTTCCCCACCCCCCACTCCCCACTCTAGAACCGGAAAGCAGAATGTCTGGTCTGGTCCCTCCCACCCCACACCAGGCCCGGCTCCTGCACCGTTGCCATGGAGATGGGAAGCAGTGGAGGGTACTGCTGACTTTGGGGGAGTGGGGATGGGCTGGGGGGAGGAGGGTTGGGGAAGGAAAGACGAAATGTTTAAGGAAGAGAGTTCCAAGAACTGTAGGCGAGCAGGCATCTAACCGCGGGCTGAGGACCCCTCCCCCTCGCGGGGACCGAGCTCCGAAGTCCCCACGCCCCAGTTGGTCCTGTTGCCCAACCTGCGGGGCTCCGGAGGAGACTCCGGGCCTCCAGTTCAGTCTGCTGACCGCCCTACACCACATACCACCAGTCAGTATGACCTCAGCCACTCCCCCTCTGCAGCCTCAGCTCTACAGGAACCGGTGGCAGGTGGGATGAAAGGTCAGCATGGGCCAGGCACCAAGAGCGCGGGCTCCACTGCCCCAACACCCAGGACAGCTCGGGCCCCTCCCCCTCCGGCCTTCAGGGAGGGAGCGGGCACACTCCGCCGGGGCGGCATGAATCAAAAGCTCGGCGGCTAAGAATAGCTGGCACGCAGCTGGTACCGAGACGGGCTGAGGGATCGGCAAGGGGCGGGGGGAGCTGGCGATGGGGAGAGAGGGGGTGCCCTGCGAGGCTGCGGGGGGACAGGGGACGGCTGGCGTGGCCAGGAGCCGGCCCCGGGAGAATGAATGGAGGTTGAGGAAGGCGGGAGCTGGGACTGAGGCAGGAAGGCTGGTGAGGGGACAGCCCCAGGTCAGAAAGGGAGCTGGGACTGGGGGCGGGAGCAGAGGGGGCGCGCCGACCCACGGAGAAGGGACCGGAGGTGCGATGGACACGCGAGGCGAGAGTGGGAAGGAACTGGAGACGCCTGTTAGGGGCGGCGGGTCTAGGCGGCGTAGGATGCTCTGGCCCAGACCCTGGGCTTGGAGGGGTTGGGGCACCAGGGTGACCTAGGGGAGGGGCTCAGGTACGCCAGGGTGGGCGAGGCGGGGGAGTGGCCGAACAGGGTTGGGAGGCGGGGACCGGGACCCAGTGGTGGCCCTGAAGAGCCTAAGAGACCAACCAGTACGGCTTAGGGGGCACAGCACGTGGGGGATGGGGCACACCCTCCCAGCAAGGATGCTATCTGGGACGGGGCACCCGGGACTGGGTCGCAACCCAATTTGATGCCACCCGTAGGGGCCACGCTCCCTTCCACACCCGCACTCCCCCCCATACACACACCCTAAATGCACACCCAGGCTGGAGCCGGCGCCAGGCCAAGGACATCCGGGGCGCCCCCGCCCTCTCCCGCAACCCCAGCTCTCGCAGCTGCACCCTACCCCAGAAACCCCCTGGGGTGCCCCGTGCCCTTACCTGCCTGGCGGGGCTGCTGAGTCCCGGTCGGCGGCGCCCGCGGCCCCTCCCCCCTCCCCCCACCCCCCACCCCCCCTACACGGGGGACCCTCAGGCCATGCCCCACCGCCCCGGAGGGCGAGCGGGCCGGGGAGGGGGCGGGCGAGGGCTGGGGGGAGGGCGGGGGGGACCGCGGACCTCACCCCCCCCGCGGGCCGGGCCCCGCCATCCGCAGCGCGCCCCCCTTTCTGTCGCGCCCGTGCGCCCCTCCTCGCCCGCCCCGGGGCTGGGGTCCGGCCCGGCTACGGGCGCCGCGGCTCCCGCCGGCGGCTCTGCCTCCTCCTCTGCCTGGGGCCGCCGAGCCGCTGCCTGCTCCCGCTCGGCGCCTTCACTGCCACCCGGCTCGCTCTCTCGCACTAGCTTGTCTCTCCCTCACCCGGTCTCTCTCTCTCTCTCTCTCTCTCTCTCTCTCTCTCTCTCTCTCTCTCTTCCTCTCATCTCCCTCCCTCCCCTCCCTTCGCTCTCTCCCCTCCCTCCAGAAGCCCGCAGAGACATATCGCCCCTCCCCGCGCCCCCAAACCTCGCCCATCCTCCCCCCCCAAACGCGGCTCCACCCCTCTCCCCTCGCCCTCCTCCATCCTTCATCTCCACTTCCCCATCCCCAAACCCAGATTCCACCCCTGCTTACCCCCTTGTATCCCAAATGGGGTCCTGCCCCTCCCAGAGGAGCCCCTCTCCCAGAGTGCTCCCCACTCTTTCTATACATGGTGGGGTGCTATTTGTATTTGTCGAGAGTCTGTATATTCCCAAAGTGAATGCTGAGGGTTATAGACTCCTGTCCTGTGGTTCCCCTCACTGTGAGCGTGCGCGTGCGCGTGCACACACACACACACAACACACACACACACACACACACACACGCATGCACGAACCTTTTCATATAAGCCCCCCTCCCCCCACACACACACGGAAGTACCTGAGATAGGCATATGTCCCTTCTCCCTACTGGTCCTGAAAGGAAGCATACTCACAGCTGCCTACTCCTTAGGGCATGCCTGCCCAGTACACAGGACTAGAGACACTCACCTGGCTTCATGCACAGTGTCACACCCCAGTGTCACAGCATACCGACAGCACCCTGCAAGATTTACCCACACCATACTCCAACTGCCTGCTCAGATCTGCCCACAGAAGCACACGGTAGACAGACATGCGAGCTGTCTGAGCGAGCTCACCCACCCCCTGTCCATCACAGGTGTGCACACCTGTTTGACTGCACACCCCGCTCATAGCACCCCCTCCACAGCTATCCCTGAGTACGGGTTCCTATTCAAGCACAGAGAGGCTAAGTAGCTTGCTTCAGGTCACCCAGCTCTAATGAGGTTCTTGTCAAGGATGAAGAACACAGAGGATGTCCCTGAAGTCTCCAGTGGCCTGCTATGGTGTCCCAAAGAACATTGTGTATCTTCACTCACCATATATCACCTCTAATTTCACACACATGGACACATAAAGCTAAGAGTGTGCAGGGGGTTAGCGTTCTGGTGCTTGGTACATTTATAGAGGCAAGGCAGATCTGTTCATCATCCTGCAGACGTCTTCAGTCCTGACTTCTCCTTTGTCCCAATTCCAGCTGCATCTCCAGAGCCACAAGGGAACACCATCACCTACAGATGGTGGTTCCAGGTAGCTTCTGGGTTCATCCGCAGCTGCGGGCTCTCTGGAGCATCCTGGGATAAGCTGAGTTAGTGCCATCTCAGAGAGGCCCTCATCTTGATGGACCCACCCAGGTGCTGAGCAGCTGAGCCCATGGAGAACAGCTGTCGGTGCTGGCACCAGGACTGAGTGGCTATGCACACCCAATAGTTATTACGTGGAGGTCTCCAGCCTCTGGTGAGGGACCTCTGCGCTACTGATGAGCATCTGAGAGGCTCTGAGAGAGCCAGGAGGCTGCCCAAGGTCACTCTGCCCTCCATGTTCCAGGCTTTCTTGAAAACTGGTGTGTTCCTTCCCAAGACCCCTCCTAGGGCTCTCAGCAGCCAAGGGCAGATGTAAGGCAAGACTGCTTGGAGCCAGCAGTCTTGGCCAGATGCCACCATAGGGATCCATGAGACTGTCATGTCCCCTCTCTGAGCTTCATTGCTTTTTCCATGCAGAGCCGGGGCCCCTAGAGCTCTGGCTCGTGAATTGGCAAGACCTGCTTGGACTATAGTTGGAAAAGCCCTGCAGGACTTATGGTGCTGGCATGGAATGGGCATGGCACAGCCTTCTACTTCCCCAGCACTGGATCCTCCCACGGGCTTCAGTACCTCTACCTAGGCAGACACCTTGAGAACTCAGGTGTAACCTAAACACAAAAGTCTGTCTCTGAGGCCTTTGACCAAGCTGTTGTTACTCTGCCAGGAACCTTCTTATTCAACAGCTTAATTGAGCAGTTATTAGGTACGAGGAAACCCTGCTTTGACTTGGGGATACAGAACTACCTAAGAATCCAAGCCTTGGTCTGCAAGAAACAGATGTAAATAAACAAGGCCATACTGGTTGGATCATACCTTAAAGAAAAGGGGGCGTTTTAGAAAAGCATCTCATATGGCACTCAGAGCTGAGACTCCAGCGATGAGGAGGAGCTGAGGGAAGAGTCTGCAGGAGGAAAAGGATAGGGAGGACACAGCCGAGGTGGAGGGTGAGGGGAGATGAGGTGAGCCTGCAGAAAATGCTTCTCTCCCAGGCCCTAGCGCTGCAGGCTGTACTGAGAACTGAGGCTCAGGTTTGGCTTCTCTCCTGCTTCTGATGGGAAGGTGAGGAAGCAGGGGCGTGGGGAGTAATGTGATCTGATTTATGGTTTGGACGGATTGCTCTGGCTGCGGCAGGCAAGCAGCCCAGATTGGAGGGGCTTGGAGGAAGGAGGGGGAGAGGAGGGGGAGGGGACTGCAGTGGTCTAGGCTGGGGTGAGGCAGCTTGTAAAATGTTCTCTGCTCAGAGCCCAGTGCTTGGTTAGTTCACTTCCTGGAGATACCTGCTCTGACTGTCCACCCCTTCTTCTCTTTGATGGGGACCACTGGGCCCACCACCACCTCCCACCCCAGCATTAGCCTGCTCAGGGCCTGGCCTGTAGGAGAACCCTGGAGTTACATATTTCAAGCTGTACACATGATGCTGTTCACACATGTCTCCACAAGCAGGCATACACAAGGGCTGGCAGGGCAGGGATAGACCATCTGGGTGGGGTCAGGGAGAGCCTGGAGCCTGAGGATGGCAGGAGTCCCCTTCTGTGTGGTCAGTAGTGACCACAGATAATAACAACCTTAGCATACCCTGCAGTCTGCTCCCTCCTCAGGAATGGCCAGGAGGTGGAGAAAGGAACAAAGCCAAAGCCAGCATCCTATTGTGGCCTGCTTTGTTCTAAGAAGGCTCATGGACCAAGGCTGAGGCCTGCCAGTATCAAGGATGCCCTACAGAATGTTCTCCATCTTTCTTCTGTCCATCTAAGTGCTTATACTTGCAAAAGGGAGTAAAAAGGGGCAGAAACAGTTCTGGAAAGTGGCAAGGAGTGGGTGTGGGGAGACCCAAGGCAAGGCGGGATCAAGCTTTGGAACGTTGGAGGTTTCCGGCCACAGAGGCAGAGCCTCCTGGAAGCCAAGAGGGGCGGGGAGACACACCAAGAGAATCTGAGGAGACCAACAGTTGAGACAGACCAGATCATCGGGAGGGAGGCAGAAGAGAGAGACGAGCAGAGTGGAGGATCAAGAGGCTAGTGCTCTGCCCATAGACAGACACTCGTCAGTCTGAGACCCCTGCCTCCTCCAGTCCTGTCTATCTCAGTCATTCTGACCTTTACTAGTCTGAGTGCTAGGAAGCCTAGCTGGATGCAGGCTGCCTGGCTTTTAGGGGCCCTAGTGGTCCCTCAGCTTTTGGGTTTTGGCCATGGAGTCCGGGGTCCTGGGAGGGACTGGGAGGGAGGCTGGGGAGGTGCCCTGGAGGAAGAGCGAAAGCGAGAGTCACTGATGTTGAAGGTGAGTGTTGGGCTCGGGATGAAGCACTGTAGAGATGGGAAAAAATGGGGCTTAGATGGAGCAAGGGGTTCAGAGAAAGAGCTGAGAGAGTAGGTGAGGGGACTGATGTGTGTTCTCTGTCCCACGATCTACAGGAGGCCCTGGGGCTGCCCATTGGGATGGGAAGTAATGACAGTCTTGCTGGAAATCCTAAAGGCGAAGAGGTGTTGGGGACCAAGGAGACCCAAGGGGAAGAAGAGGAAGAGGAAACCACATCACCTATTTCCAGTTCCAACCCTTTCCCCAGCCCTTCTCCCACACCAGAGGACACCATCAGTTACATCTGTGAGTATCCAGAAGCCAGGATGGCCTGTCTGTCAATCACTGACCCATATGTCTCCCAGACATATCAAGGGAGCCCCAGGTCTCCCGCAATACATGCCTGTCAAGAGCCCAAACCACTGAACCTCATCTATATAGTCCAGATTACCTCAACCATTCCATCTTTGGGAGTCGGAGGGCCATGCCCTCCCTTTTCCTTAGGACCCCTGATTGTGCCTTCAGTTGACTATCCTGTCCCTTCACAGTGGGCCGCTTGTCCGGCCTGGATGCAGGCCTACACCAATTGCATATTCGACTGCACACTTTGGACACTCGTGTGGTCCAGCTGACCCAGGGACTGCGGCAGCTGCGAGATGCTACAAGTGATACCCACAACTCCGTGCAAGCCCTAAAGGAGGCACAGGTCCGGGCTGAGCAGGAGCACGGCCGCCTGGAGGGTGAGTCTCAGCAGCACCTATAGGGCCTAGGTGGGAGGAGGCGTCCCAGGGAGGTCTGAACACCTGGGGACCAAGGGTGTCAGGAAACTAGAGGGTTCACACAGAACTGGGATGGGCTGGCACATCTGTAGCTGGGTTATGTGATGGGTGAGACACTCCTCGCTTCTTCAACCTGGGCCGCACCCTGGAAGCTCCACCCACTCACTGTCTGGCACCGCCTACACTCTGGCCACGCCCCTCTAAGGCCACCTCGTTAGACACTGCCGCTCTAATAAGACTGCCCTCTGGCCCCACCCTTTTATAACCCACAAACGCTTGGGTCCTGCCCCTGACAGCATGGCCAGGCTTCATTGGTCACTGAAGTTCTAATCCCTCCCATTACCCGCGCCCTTTCTGTCCTCAAAGCTCTGCCTCCCTAATTAGCCACGCCCCTACCACTCTTGTCTTAGCTTCACTTTTCACTCTGACTCCGCCCTCTTCCAGCCACTAAAGCTCTGACCCCGCCCCCTGCAGCCCTGGCTCTGCTTCATTGGTTTGTCTAACCCGAGTTTTGGCCCCGCCCCCAGCAGGCTTGCCTCTACCTCATTGGCCATCGCAGTCTAATTCTCATTCACCTGGCCCCGCCCCCAACCCTCAGGCACCAATCAACTGCTTTGGCTCCTCCCTTTACCTACAGGCCCCTCCCTCTCCCGCCTCTAGAAACCTTGGTTCCGCCTCATTGGTTACCCAGAGCCTCTCTCTGGCCCCGCCCCCTCTTGCCCCACTGTTCTGACTCCGCCTCACCATGCACACAGGCTGTCTGAAGGGCATGCGCCTGGGCCACAAGTGCTTCCTGCTCTCGCGGGACTTCGAGACCCAGGAGGCCGCGCAGGCGCGGTGCAAGGCGCGGGGCGGGAACCTAGCGCAGCCGGCAGACCGCCAGCAAATGGATGCGCTAGGCCGGTACTTGCGCGCCTCGCTCGCCCCCTATAACTGGCCGGTGTGGCTGGGCGTGAACGACCGGCGCTCTGAAGGGCTCTACCTTTTCGAGAACGGACAGCGCGTGTCCTTCTTCGCCTGGCACCGCGCGCCCAGCCCGGAGCCTGGCGCCCATCCTAGCGCGGCATCACATCCACTCAGCCTGGATCAGCCCAATGGCGGCGTCCTGGAGAACTGCGTGGCGCAGGCCTCAGACGACGGTTCCTGGTGGGACCATGGCTGTGAGCGGCGCCTCTACTTCGTCTGCGAGTACCCTTTCTAGAGAGCCAGTCCTTGCCTCAGAGCTCTTAAGACACATTCTTCTCCGTGTACCCTGCTGTCCGGGACGCTCAGAGGTTTACAATAACCATGAATAAATTTTTAATAAGAAAAGGCTTTTTATTTTAGATATTTGCACCCAGGGTGGTTGAGGTCAGGTGTGCCCTTCAGAGAACTCCAAAGACGCAGCCTCTAGCCGTTTCAGCCTAGAGCTTAGAAAGGCAAACTCCTGCCTACGTGTAGGGCAGGGGCTTCTTTGCAGTCGTCCTGGTCATCTTTTTGAGTAGACTAAGCAAATATGATTATAAAAGCAGAAAGAGCAGTCTTACTATCTTGCTAGAACAGCACATTTTACAGTATCGGTCACTTTAAGAAGAGTCTCACATCTGGTGTCGGGATAAGGGAAGTGGGCTGACAGGAGCGCATTGTGTTAGAGGCACTCTCTGCTTTTGGTCTCTCAGAGTAAGTCTAAACTTTTCAGTGTAATGTTTACCACCACACCTACATCGTGCGCCCTGAGCGCCACGCTGTATGCCTGTGCTTTGCACCCTAGATAGTGCACCATGCATCTTGGGCCCCGAAGTGCTACCAATCCTGGATGGTTGGGCTCCCCTGAGTCATAGCCTATGCAGCTTCCCCATGTCCCCATCTGTCCTCGAAGCTTCAAGCTCCCAGCTAAGCTCAGTGCCAATAAACCCTTCCATAATATAATTTGAGGGACTATGGAGACATCTGACCTTTATTTTGCCTGGGGAGAATCAGGAAGTACCAGACCCTGACTTTGGATACTTGTTCTTGTCTTTTTAAAATACAGAATGTTGGAGAGCACATGCGCACAGGAACACGTAGTTGTACACAGATGTTTGGTGTACTCATGCACCCATGCAGATGCCAACATCCCTAGCCTGCTTCCTCGGGGCCTTTAGGAGCTGAGCCCTGTCACCACTGCTCCTCAGCAGAGAGATAAGGTGTGCTCTAGGTCCTGCCATTTAATCTTGTTTTGTGTTGACCAGGGTTCTCAGACCTGCTTTCCCTGGGCATTGATTCATCAAGCCCATTCCAGAGAGGAGAGGCATCCACTCCAACCTTAACGCCTCACAACTTGCAGAGCATGCGATCAGACAGGGGGAACACTCAGTTCCCTCAGTTACTTCCTATCCTGGAAGCTAGGTCAGTCTTCTCCTCTTGGAGCCCAGGTCTCACGCAGGTCCTCTAGTAAGCCCCACCTCCTTCCATGTGGTGTTGGCCTACATTTCCCAGTATGCCTGAGGACCATAGATCAGCTGTCTCCAACGAAAACTGAATTCTCTCCATCCACCGGGCTTGCCCCATGCATCTAGGGAAATGTAGTCCAGTCCCTGGATGGTTGCATAGTAATAATACCTTTCCAACAAGAGTTCAAACAAACAAAAAATTGGAAAACTTGTGAATTTTCATTGACAGATGGTAACAATTTTTTAAAAGTGAAATTGCTTCATATTAAATACATACATATGTGTAGGAAATGGTTAGAAAATTTGGGTGTTAACTATTGATCCCAAAGACCACCATCCTAAATCATGGCTAAATTAATAAAAGTAAACAAGCAATTAAAGCAAGTTCCCGTTTGTGTACACCAGCTGCCTCCCCCTAAGGTAGGGTTCGCGAGTTCAGGCACTGACTGTGAGGAAGGACGGGTTTTTATAGCTGAGGTTTTCAAATGTGGGAGCTGGTGGGCAGAATGGGTGGGGTTACAGGAACAGAACATAGCATGACGAGTTAGTCATAATGACCTGAAACAAAGAGGTTGCAAGGGGCAAGGTGGTCCTAACAACGTAGTCATGGCAACAGTGGAAACAAAGGTAGGGTTGCAAGATGGTTATGAAAAACCTTTTGAAACAAAGACATGGTTGCCATTTCCTGGAACTGGCAGTACAGAACCATTTGTAGTTAAGGTTACAGGGAGGGCCTAGCCCAATCCGTGAAAAACGGAGTTCAGTCATAAACAGGAACAAGCCCAGTTTATCTTCACTATAAAATGGATTTTAAACCTAAGATGGAGGCAGGCTGGCTATTTCTTTACAACATTACTGAGTAGGATATTAAAAACACACGAAAATTCTTTGCAGCCAGAAGTGGAGGCTGATACCTGCAGTCCCATCTTTTGGGAAGACAGGAGGCAGGGCCTAGGGTTTTGGGGCAGCCTGGATTTTAGAATGAACCCCTGTCTGGACAAAGAAAAATAAAAACAAAAACCAATCAAACATACACCGCAAACCTAAAACAAACAGACTGAAGAGGGCTAGGAAGATGCTCAGTCAGCAAAGTGTTTGTTCTGGAAAAGTGAGGACCTGCACTTTTATCCTCAGCACCATGAAAAGGCCAGGCCCGGCAGAGAGTGTCTGCAACCCCAGAGCTGGGATAGAGACAGGTGCTCCACTGGCCAGCCAGCCTACCCAGCCATTGGGAGGAGAAGTGATGAAGGAAGTCACTTGATGTCCACCTGAAATAGGATGGGGGCAATATGCTTTTAAAATATTTTTCACCTGCTAGTGGGAGTTAAACCCAGAGCCTCCTACACACTAGGCAAGCATGCTACCACTAAACTGGACTCCAGCCCTCAAAAATTTTATTTTGCTTGGAAAGTAATTGCTAATGCTATACCACAATAGTTTAAAAAGTGACAAGAAACTAAGATACATCTTTTTATTTAAAAAAATTTCAGGGCCAAGGTGTAGAGAGGAAGAAATAGGGAAGAAGGGAGGAAGGCCCAATAGAGGAGAGTTGAGCACGGTCAACTGTGTGAAGCCTCGCTCTTCTGAGGCCAAAGGCAGTCTCTGTCTTCTGAAGTTTAAGGGAACAAGGGCCTGAGGGAGCTGAAGTTTTGAAGTATTGGAGTGAAGGGTGATGTGGAATTTCCTTCTATATATGTTCTGCTTTTATTGGCTGATGAAAAAAACTGTATAGGCCACAATGCCTTAGCAGAGTAAAGTCAGGCAGGAAATCAGGAGAGAGAGAGAGAGAGAGAGAGAGAGCGCAGAGTCAAAGATGCCATGTAGTTTCCAAAGGAGAAAGAAGAAAGGTGCCACTGGAAACTTTCAGAAAACCACAGCTTCGTGGTGATACATAGATTATTAGAAATGGGTTAATTTAAGATGTAAGAGCTAGGTAGGGCTATACCTAAGCTATTGGCCAAACAGTGTTGTAATTAATAAAGTTTCTATGTGCTTATTCAGGTCTGAGAGTCTGGGAAACGAACGAGCAGTCTCTGTTACAGAAAGGTTTAAGATACGAGCAGTATATTCTGTTGGAGGAGGCCTTCGAGTTTAGCAGCAGTAGGAATGGAGAGGATGACTCTGTAAGGGCCTTTCCCTTAGGGGAGAGGGGTAGGGGTCACTGATCCGGAACGAGAAAAGAACCAGGTTCCTAATGTTAAAATGTGATGGGGTGGAGTGGTCAGATGGCCAAGGTAACCTAGACAATGAGAACCCTAAGAACATGGATCTAATCTACATGGGAAGTAGAAAAAGACAAGATCTCCCGAGTAAACTGGGAGCATGGGGACCATGGGAGAGGGTTGAAGGGGAGGGGGAGAAAGGGAGGGGAGCAGAGAAAAATGGTTGGTGACTATCTGGATCATTGAGTGCAGGTAGGTGAGCAGGAGACTAATCAGGTGAGTGGGGAGATGTAAAGGCTGAGATATGAGAGCGGGAGTCAGGATCAGTCACCCAACAGAAGCTCAAACAAATGGAGAGGGGCCATTTGGGGAGGACCCTCGGCCTAGGAAAGTGAGGGGCAGAAGCTTTACCCAGTCTAGGTGAAGTTCTTGTGAATACATAGTAAGAAGGTTTTGAGGCAATGATTGGTTTGCTTGACCTTCCATGAGGAGTAGGAATCATGTGGGATATGGAAATGCCAAGGGATCTTAAGAGCTTTGGATAAAGTCTGTGGAATTTGAGAAGTAAACTCAGGGCCATTGCATAGTTGAAGGGAAACTGGAACTTCAAAGTAAGGGATGACTTCTCAAAAGAGATCTGAGACTAATTGAGCCCTTTTGTTGGTGTAGGGAATGTTTCCAGTCACCCTGAAAAAGAGTCCACCAGAACCAGGAGGTATCAGATTCTTCTGACAGTGGGCACGTGGGTAAAATTGAGTTGCCAGTCGATCCTGGGTGAGATTCCCTGAGAGATCTTGCAAGAGGCAGTGATGGCCTTTAAGAAGGACAAATCTAGTCAGGTGTGGTGGCACATGCCTTTAATCCCAGTGCTTAGTAGGCAGAGGCAGGAGGATCTCTATGAGTTTGAGGCCAGCCTGATCCACAAAGTGAGTTCCAGGATAGCTAGGGCTACCCAGAGAAATCCTATCTCAAAAGGAGGAGGGAGAGGAGGAGGAGGAGGACAAATCCTTGAGAAGGAGCTGTAGATGGGCCTCAGTGAAGTGAGAAGTGAGACAAAGCCGGGCTATCAGGGTGAAGAGCTGGTGCACAGAGTGTGGAATTTGCTGAGTGTCTGAGGATGATAGTGAAGATGTTAGCTGTAAAGGATGCCACGGGGAGTGTGAGAGGGACCCACGCCTCCACAAGCTGTAGCTCTAGTCACCTCATCTGCTCAGTTATTTCCCTTGGAGATGATGGAGTCATCCACTGGTGTGATTGGCAGTGCACAATTTCTATGGCCTACAGCATGGCCATGAGCTGGTTATGGGTCCTCTCTTCGTTGTTAGCAGTCCATGCTCCTTCCAGATGGCTGTGTATGACAGAGGGATATGAAAGGCATACATGGAGTCTATGAAGAGATTGAGAGAGTGTTCCTTTGCTAGTTCAAGGCATGGGTAAGAACTAGTAGCTGGAGAGATGGCACTAGCTGTTCTTCCAGAGGTCCTGAGTTCAAGTCCTAGCAACCACATGGTGGCTCACAATCATCTGTAATAAGATCTGGTGCCCTCTTCTGGCCTGCAGGCACACATGGAAGCAAAACACTGTATGTGTAATAAATAAATACATTTAAAAAAGATAAACTAGTAGTTCAGTCTGTTGGTTTGTGGCTGAGTTGAAAGGGCTCAATAAGGTGGTTCCTTAACCACATTGGTGTCCCAGATGATGGCGCATCCTGCCTTTTGGAACCCCTGCATAGGAAGGAGCTGTCATCTGTGCCAGGTGTAGGTAGTCTGCGGTGGAGGGCCCTCAGGTATGTGTGTGGGATGAGGTAGTAGCTATTCTAAGGTCTCAGTGCAAGAATGAGATGAGCAGTGGAGGAGCTCTGAAATGCTGAGAGGTGGGCATGCCTGGAAGGTAAGTGTGGCATCCTCTATCGATGCTGCCTGAAGGGAAGAGAACTTGGGAAGAGGTAGTGCTTGGAAACCTTGTACATTATGAGATAGGGTAGGTGGTGAGAAGAGAAGACAGAGGTAGGTGATCTGAAGGTTAACTCGCGTGCGTGCGTGCGTGCGTGCGTGTGTGTGTGGGGGGGGTTTCACCATGTAGTCCTGCCTATCTTGGAACTCACTCTGTAGACCAGTCAGGCCTTGAACTCACAGAGATTTGCCTGCCTCTGTTTCCCAAGTGCTGGGATTAAAGGTGTGCACCACCACGGCCCAGCATGGTTAACATCTTTGATTCACAAATAAGGAGTTTGGCTGTGGTCAGAGCACACAGGAAAGATGTCCATCATTAGATAATATGGTCTAGTTGTTTTGATAAATATGCAATGGGCACAAAAGGAGGTTCCCAGTTGGTGATCCAGGACCCTGACCACATATCCCTCCGATATGGAATGTGTGGGGCCAGGGCCTGGAGGAGGGCCTGTTGAAGCTTGCAAAAAGGCTTGGCAATGGGTGAAAGGATGGACTCATGTGGGGGCCAAGAGCCATGTCATATATAAGGGTGATCAGGAAGGGAGAAAGGGGGTCAAAGAGCATAAGGAAACAGCCACTCTAGAAAGGATATAAGGACTAAGAGTGACTGGATTAGGTCTTTTCTATCGGGGCTGATGGCCTTAAGAGTTGGAATAATAGTCCCAGATAAGCAACCTGAGGGTAGACAGCTGGACCTCAGAGGGTGAGACCCTATGTCTGCAGACAGGAAGTTGAGTAGAGAAGATGTGTCCGCCTAGCTAATTTGTAGGGATGGATGCAGAGAAGAGCATCTAGGTATTGTATGAGCTTGGAATTAAGAAAAGGCTTGAATGTAGGGACTCTGTCTTCATTCCCCTGATTGTTTAAAGGACTTGTAAAGATTCCAAAAACTACTGGGATCCAGAATGCCACAAGGCAGCCATTTGGATTGGTATATCGAAGGGATAGCGAGGCCAGATCCAACTGTAAAACCAAGTAAGTTTGGGACCCTTTAGGTTGGGTGCCAGGTGGAAGGTTTGAGGTTTTCTAAAAGACAGCACAAGGGGAGATAGGCCATCCCGTTCCAATGGCTGGCTTACAGTTCGGAGGTTTAGTCCATTACTGTCATGGCAGGAAGCATGGTGCAGACATGGCGCTGGAGAGGTAGCTGGGAGTTCTACATCTGGATCCACAGGCAGCAGGAAGAGACAGTGAGCTGCTGGGCCTGGCTTGAGCTTCTGAACCTCAGAGCCCCCAGTGACACACACACACACCTTCTGCAACAAAGCCACACCTACTCCAACAAGGCTACACCTCTGATAATGCCACTCCCTATGAGGGTCATTTTAACTCAAACCAACACACACACACACACACACACACACACACACACACACACAGAGAGAGAGAGAGAGAGAGAGAGAGAGAGAGAGAGAGAGAGAGAGAGAGAATGGTACCACAGTTTATGGTTGAGGGCATCCCCAAGACTCCGGTCCAAGAGAAGACCTATGGGTAAGCGGATCATCACCACACTTAGTGCACAGTCAGAGAAGACTCAGCGCCTGGTACCAGGTCTTTTAAGTGATGCTAGAAGACAGGAAACTAAACTCAGAGATAAAGTCTCATTCAGAGAAAAGGTCAAGAACAGAGTTAGTAAATAAGGCCAGCTGTAGCCTTAAAGACTACTCAAGAAATTGTATATACCAACCGAGGTGGAATCTTACCAATTGCCACTGTTGGTGGGATGCTGAGCAATTGGTGAGCCTGTCTCTGGTGGACTGGAGATGAAGGAGAGGGTTTCTCAGATCCCAAGAGGGAGCAGAGACACAGAAAGAGCCTTATCCAAGTCATGAAACTAATGCAAGGGTTTTCCAGCACATGGGTGTCTTAGGAACTGGGAGCCAAGGAACTACAAAGTCGAAGACCTCATATAAGAGATCCGTTGGGGAGTAGCACAGAATGGTGTCTGCCTCTGAGTGAGAACAGCGGGGCAGGCTTTCTAGGAGTTTTGGAGCATGGGCAGCGAGCTAATGGAAAAGCACAGCACAACTGGAAGTGTTGTTTGGCTATCAACCCTAAGTTATGGGGGTGGGAATTTCCAAGCCACGAGTTGGGGGCAGGTCAGGGGCAGGGGATTTTCTACTGGCCTATTACCCTACATTTGCTTCCAAAGAATAGAGGCACAAGCCTGATATTTACACAACACTTTATCTCTTGATGGTCTTCTAATTTGATCTGTTGACACACACACACACACATACACACGCACACACGTGCGTCGTCCCCCCCCCCCCTCGCCCCAGAAGTTAAGGTCCTGCATATTCTTAGTTTTTCTCATCTTCATTTCCGATTCAGGGTCATTCGCTGATTGGCTAGGGTGGCTGACTCTAGTCAGCCCCTAGATCTGCCCATTCCTTCCTCCTCAGCACTGGGATTACGTGCTGCCATCCCCAGCTTGTGGATGCGAGTGTTGGAGGCTTTCCTCATGGAACCCTCAGTCTGCAGTGCCCTTGGTGGGGTTTGTCAGGGGAACTTCCCTTCCCAGCTGAGGGTGTGTATTGGCTGGAGATGTGGCTCAGCTGGCCGAGTGTTTACTCAGCATGCACTAAGCCCTGGGTTCTGCCCCCACCACTACATGAACAGGATGTGAAGCTGCATGCTTTTAATGCCAGCACTCCAGAAGTGAAGGCAGTGCAGGAGCTCAAAGTCATCCTTACAGACACAGTGAGCTTGACTCCAGCATAGGCTATGACACCCTGTCAAAAATATAAAGAAAGAAAAGGAAAGGAAGAGGCTAGAGAGATGGACCCAAGTTCAGATCCCAGCACCCACATGGTGGCTCAAACTGCCGGTAACTACAGCTTCAGGGAAAACAAACAACATCCTTTTCTGGCCTCTTTGGGTATGTCACTCTATGTGGTACAGGCGTGTGCATGCACACACACACACACACACACACAATCAAAACATAAATCAATCTTAAAAGAGAAACAAGGGAAGGAAGGGTCAAGAGTGGAGCGTAGTGGTAGACTACCTGGTGTGTCCCAGATTCTGGGTTGGATTTCTAGAGCCAAAGACTAGAAGGAAACCAAGTAAGCTGTCATTGTTTGAATGTGCTATAACCATGCACTCGTTGTCAATCAACCTGAACAAAGACTAGGGCAAACAGGCAGAGATCAGAGAGTCTCCAGGACAAGAGGAGCACATGGGGTCTCCACGAGAGGCTGGGGACACAGCTCATTGGGGGAGTGTGCTCGCTACACCACATGTGAAGGCCTGACTTTGCATCCCCAGAACCCAACTATTTGGAAAGCTAGCATGTCTATGCATGTCTGTAACCCCGGTGCTGATGGAAGTGGACACAGGAGATGTCCCAGGCCTTGCTGGCCCCAAATCTTCAGAAACAGTAAGAAATCCCGTCTTGACAGAATGACCTGACATCTCTCCTCTGGGGTCTGCATGCAGCACAGAAACACACACACACACACACACATGTTCATTAAGAAGATAACATAATCATTTTATTTCTTTATAATGCCAATAAGCAATTACAAAATGTTACAAATAGCATTCACAATCCCAACCAAAGCAAGATTTAAAAAGGAAGAAAACACAAGATGTCATGTAGCAAACTTGATCTGGCCTAAGGAATCTTCAAAAGACTGGGAACGAGAGCCAACATGCTGTGTGCTGCCCTTCCTTGAGTGATGAAGGGGAGATATGTCACCATACCCCAGCCCCTCAAGGGGGATTCTAGGCAGGGCTCTACCACTGAGCCACACCCTATCCCCTCACTGGGGGATTCTAGGCAGGGCTCTACCACTGAGCCACACCCCAGCCCCTCACTGGGGGATTCTAGGCAGGGCTCTACCACTGAGCCACACCCTATCCCCTCACTGGGGGATTCTAGGCAGGGCTCTACCACTGAGCCACACCCCAGCCCCTCACTGGGGGATTCTAGGCAGGGGCTCTACCACTGAGCCACACCCCAGCCCCTCACTGGGGGATTCTAGGCAGGGCTCCACCACTGAGCCACACCTCAGCCCCTCATTGGTTGTTCTGCCTACTTTCTTATCCCAGCGCTGGGGTTGTATGCGCATGTTTGGCTATGCCTGCTTTTTGACACAGGAAATGTGGATTTGAACTCCAGTCCTCTTGACTGCAAACTGAGCACTCTTCTCCACTGAGGCATCTCCCTAATTTCCTTTTTATGTTTTTGAGACATGTTTCACCATGTAGTCTATGTTGGCCTTCAGCTTGTGGTTCTCTTGCATCGTCTTCCTGAATATGGGGGGGGGGGGTGTACCGCCCTGCCAGTGGCAACCAATGCATTTAGAGAATATTTTAGTTATACGGCATTCCTAATCCTCAAATTGAAATCCGCAGTTTCCAAAACCCAGAGCTTTGTGAGCATTAGTGCTCAGAGTCCCAGATTTTGTGAGCTGTCACCTGTGCTGGGATGGGCTTTGGCCAAAAAGTAAGCTGTCTTGGAGACATTTCTGCTCCTGTATTTAACCTCTGCCCATATTGCTGTGCTGTGGTCTGCAGGAATCACGCAGTGAGACTGCAGCTGAAAAGGCAGAAGGCTGACCCACCAGAAGGAATGCGTTCTGATGGAAGCAAACCCAGTGCGCAAGGCGCTGGGCCCCACCACCTTTTGCATATAGACTGAGTCTCACAGTGGATCTCTTGTGAAGCCATGAGCACTCTTCCTGGGTGCAAGATTCAGCAGAGTATGACTTGTTGGACACAGCTCTTTCCCACGTAGTGGTATATTGGGTCACCCCCCCCCCCCGTGGGACCTACAGTGGGAAATTTAGTCACATAGTCAATAACTTTGGTTCCCATGGTCTAATCTCTGCTTCGTTCCCTAGACACATCAGAAACCACCTCCCTGCAACTACCTTCCATTTGGCAGGACATGCAGTCAGGAAAGGAGTCAGATATAGAGGATACAGATCACATTGGGACCTTCAAAAATAAAGGGTGTGCAAGCTCAGAGAGTTGCCTTTGTTTTGTGTGTGTGTGTGTGTGTATAAACTGGAAACTTTACAGAATAGGAGACCAGCAGGACAGGAATAAAGAAGCTGATACAGAACGTAGTGGAGAGCTCATTTTCACCCTCAGATGGAAGGACTGCACTTGCTGTGACTCTTCTTCTGGACCCTGAGGGGACACTGAGGCTGGCACTCAGAGGTCCCCGACATCCCTGTACGTAATCTCAATAAATCTCATTGGTTCATCAAGATGGACTTTGGTGGCACCCACTCTTTGGTCTGTCCTCAGTTCCCAGTTTAGGGTGAATAGATGTTTGTATCTCCTCAGGAATAATGTCACACGACAGGGACTAGCAGGGAAAGGAAAGCATTCAGTAGGAGTGGGTGGACAGGAGAAAGAAAGGGGGATGGATATGATTAAACATTACATTATAAACACGAAAGAACGCGTCATAATAAAACTTACTATTGGGTGTAATTACTATCTGCTGATTTAAAAACTTAAACAAAAAAGCAAAACAAGAAACAGGAAAGAAAAACTAAACGAGATGACAAGATAGTCCATCTCAGGAATTTCCTGAGCCCTCCGAAAGCCTGTGTAAGTGTGGGCCATGATATTTATCTGGGAATCCTCAGCCTCGAGTACTGAGAACAGGACATTTCAGCTGAACAGCCACAATCTCACCCCGCTGTGACCCTGCTGTCGTCGTCACCCCAGGAGGCTCTCGGCCGCCTGGAACTCCAGCTGCAGGTGCTCTGACGCCCTCTCCTGGCCTCTGTAGACAATGCACTCGCATGCACATACCCCACACAGACACAGTCACATAGAAACAAAGGACAAGAGAGACAATACAATGGGCAAGAGTTACTGCCTGCTCTTCCAGAGGGCTCCAGTTTGACCCCAAGCCAACATGGCAGCTTACAGCCACCTGTAACTCCAGTTCCAGGAGCTCCAACACCCTCTTCTGGTTTCTGTGAGGGCATTGTGGGCACACAGCACACAGACACACATGAGGGGAAAGTTATCCTGGCAGTTGGGAGCCAAGAAATACAATAGTCACACAGCACAGCAAACCTCACACAAGCCGTTTATTGGTAAAAACACAGGAGGGAGGCTGCCTCTGCCTCTGCATGGGAGAGAAGCGGCAAGGAACTGAGTGGGAGGCAGACTTTACATAGGGTTTCTTGGGGGCGTGGGTAGAGCTTTTCAGGGTGGCCTGGCATTGGTGGGATTTTGTGGCCTGATCTTGGGCCTTGTACTCTGTAGGATGGAGCTTGTTTGCCTGCATCGTGAGGGCTGTGTCCCCCTGCTAGAATGTTCTGGGGAGCAGGGCCTAGCAGGTTGGGAGGTCCTCAGGAGTGGGGGGTGTGGAGTTAGCTACTCCCATGCCTTAATTTAAGGGGCTTACAGGCAAAACAACCGTGATTTTTTTTTCTCATAAAAGTAAATTTCTTTTTTTAAGAAAAGGGAAAGAACTCTGACCTCCTTGGACACTGGAGAGCACCCTTTGAAAGAATTTCTGTGCTCTAGGGATACACAAGCAAAAGCCACACTTCATTCAGGAACATCAAAGTTATACACAGAGGAAGATCTGTAGATTTAAATCTCAGGAGGAGAAAAACAAGGTCCAAAAGGAAATTAGCAAATGGTTCAAGAAGCGAGAAAAAGAATCAGAGGATAAATGCAAGACAAGTTGAGAGGAGACATTGATAGGCAGTAGGGAGGGGACAGATTCTCAGGGAGAAGCCAGTTCTGTGGTGAGAGCAGCCATTGTTGTTCCTGTTCACACACCTTCCTTCGTGTCTTCATCGCTCTCTCCTTGGGACAGGGTCTCGTGTAGTTCAGGCTAGCTTCAACCTCGCTCTGTGACTGTGGCTGGCCTTGAACCACCTCTGAAGTGTTGGGATTAGGTGCGCATTCCCCCCAGTGCCAAAGCTGAAAGGGAGAGTGGACAGGGAAATGAGACAAGGCTGCGATGGGGGCAGCTCCTGGGATCCAGGTCACAGGCTGATTCCAGTATGGTTTGACACCCACCCGTTCTTTCCCAGGGTTCTCTTACTTCCCACAGTTCCCATGTTTTCCTTAAGTCCCACGGTCCACTCCTAGGGTTCTCTCGTTTCCCAAAGTTCCCATTCCCTTGACTCTCTCAGTTCCCACTGTTCCTACCCCCTCAGTTCCCACTGTTCCCACCCCCTCAGTTCCCACTGTTCCCACCCCCTCAGTTCCCACTATTCCCACCCCCTCAGTTCACTGTTCTCACTCCCTCAGTTCTCACCCCTTCAGTTCCCACTGTCCCCACCCCCTCAGTTCCCCTGTCCCCACCCCCTCAGTTCCCACTGCTCCCACCCCCTCAGTTCCCACTGTCCCCACCCCCTCAGTTCCCATTGTCCCCATCCCCTCAGTTCCCACTGTCCCCACCCCCTCAGTTCCCATTGTCCCCATCCCCTCAGTTCCCCTGTCCCCACCCCCTCAGTTCCCATTGTCCCCATCCCCTCAGTTCCCACTGTCCCCACCCCCTCAGTTCCCACTGTCCCCACCCCCTCAGTTCCCATTGTCCCCATCCCCTCAGTTCCCCTGTCCCCACCCCCTCAGTTCCTACCCCCTCAGTTCCCACTGTTCCCACCCTTCAGTCCTTACCCCCTTGTTGAAATACGGAGCGGCGGGCTGTGTCCCGCCACCCGGCTAGCTTTACCCGAAATAATTACACGGAAACTGTATTCTTTTAAACACCACTTGGCCCATTTCTATCTAGCCTCTTCTAGGCTAGCTCTCGCACCTGGACTAGCCCATTTCTAATAATCTGCTGTAGCCCACGAGCTGGCTTACCAGGAATGATCTTATCCTGCATCTGTCTGGAATGTGAGAATCATG